>NC_053028.1:39919919-40224447 GCF_003073215.2 Triticum urartu | reverse complement strand
AAGATGAACCCTTGTGCATAATATGAGATCATTTGAACAAACTATGCCATGAATGTGACCATGAGATTGAGTGTTTGGGTTGAAATCCATGAATCTTCACACATGATAGCTCATTTATGAGAACACTTTTCTAAAATAATTTCTGTATTACAAGTTTATTATTTTTCCTGGAAACTTGGTCACATATAATGACACAATGCGAAGGTTTTCCAATTTTTTGAATTTTTTTGAATTTTTTATGCCTGTTTCAAAATGTAGTCAAAATGGCGGGCTTGACCGTTCCTAGCTAGTGGTTGAATCTTGGAATTTTTTTGGTGTTTCTCTGATTAAATAGGTACTTATGTACCTAGAAATGATTTTTGGAAAAAATAAATAGCAAACTATGAGGCAACTGTAGTTCAAATTTGACCCTCTTCCAACTGAATCGGCGGAAATTTGTCTTTTTCACGAGAGGTGGATTAAAAGTTTTGACACCCACCCATTTGGTTATTTGTACATTAAATATGGTCTAGTATTTTAGAAAAATGATTTGATACAATTTTGCAACAAATATTTGGTATGTTCTTCACAAAAAAACTCATTTTGAGCACTCAGAAAATGAAAAATGAATTTTCGTGCAAAGAAAATGAAAAGTTCCTTATTACTATTTTGTTATTTTTTTCTTCTAAAAACTAGGTCACATTTGATGGCATGATGAGAAGGTTTTTCATTTGTTTCATTTTTTTCCAATGTATCAGGTCAAGTAAATAGCTAAGATGATCTAACATCTTATTTTTAAATTTATCACGACCAATTCAATTGGTCATAATATTGTATTGCGTTCTGATTGATCCGTGGACAAGGCACACGGATCATGCACAAAACACCATTGGATCTTCCCGGATCCAACGGTAGCCGTCGCTCCTCGCCTCCCCCACCAACCCCACCTGAGGCGAAACCCTAGCTGGCATCTTCCATCCACCCCCCGCCTCCTTTCTTTCTTTCTTTCTTCCTCTCCCCTCTCCCCCGATGCAGATCCCCTCGTCCCCCTCAGATCCCCCTCCCCCGATCCCACCAGCCGGCGGCGACCTCCCCGCATCCATGGCCTCCCCGCGCCGATCCACGCCGCATTGCCACCCCGACCCCTCCCTTCCCCCCCCCCTCGCCCCCCCCCAGCCACCTCCCTTCCCTAACCCTACACCCGTACCTCAACCTGCGCCACAACTCGTCGGATCCCCCTTCTCCGTTGCCGCTCCCCCTCCTCTCCCCTCAACCGGCGGCCAGATCCACCCACTCCCTCTCCCCACCCACTCACCCAACTCCCTCTCCGTCACCGCCATCTAGGCCGGCAGCCATCTCCGGCACGCAAGGCATCGGTGACCAGGGAGGAGGCATGGAGATGAGCTTCGGGGGCGGAGGTGGAGGGGAGTGCTCGTCATCGTCCGCGGCGTCGATATAGTTCAGCGGTGCCCCTCCCCCTCCCCGCCTCCTACCCCCCTTGCCGCCGCCTCCTCCTTCCTCCAGCACTACATATCCAACCTCGCCTCTCGCTTCGCCGCCCCGCGCTCGCCGCCCCGCACTCTGGTCTCAAGAGCTCGCCAGAATGGTCGCCCACAGGGTAAGCTCCTCCTCCCTCTCTCTCTCTCTCTTCCCCGCCCCGCCGTCCTCCCCCAGTCCTCTAGATCCGCCGCGCCGTCGATCTTACCCCCATCGTGGTTGACCTCTCTGTGTTTGCGCGCAGTTCCACCAGTACCAGGTGGTGGGTCGCGCGCTGCCGACCCCCGGCGATGAGCAGCCTAAGATCTACCGCATGAAGCTTTGGGCCACCAACGAGGTCTGCGCCAAGTCCAAGTTCTAGTCAGTCTCCTCCCCCGACCTCGATCTTCCTCGCGCGTTGGTTTTGTCGGCGCTTATGTGTTTGGTTGTTTGCGCGCAGGTACTTCCCGAGGAAGCTCGAGAAGGTGAAGAAGGCCAACGGCCAGATGCTCGCCATCAACGAGGTATATCACTTCTCTCGAGTTGCCATGATCCGTGGATGCAACTTTAACTGTGCTGGCTGGTACTAACTGCCGTGGTTGTGCAATAGATCATTTTTGGTACCGTGTTGGTCTTGTGTATGGCGAAGACACTTGATTTTAGTTGCTGCATAGGGAGATGTATGCAGCGTCGCAGTGTTCTAGCTTTAACCAAATGGTAGAATAATATTGTTTCTGTGGATCGTGCCGAGGTTTTGGTGGTTTCTACTGAAGGTCCTTGGTTCCTTACTAGGTCATGTATATTGGTCGTGACCTCACTTGTATGTTAGGTTTAGTTCGTGTGTTCTGTGATGTTGCTGAAATAGGGTATTTGGTAGATTTATACCAGATCGTGTAAGTTGGTTCTGGCCTCATTCGGTGTGAATTTAAATTGAACGAGCCGCTCTCTTAAACAACACTACGACACTAAGTTCACTTTGCTCTTGTCTTGTTATGTAATAAGTGTTCTCAGTTGGTATCAAATGCGGTACCCTGTTCACCATGCTTATGTTATGTTACAAGTGTTTTGAATTAAGTCCATAAATGATTGTTGTCCAGTGCACACAGTAGCACTGCAAAATGCAAGTATGCTGATTATTTTTTGAAAACTCTACATCTTATTTCTAGTATCTTATACATGTAAAAAGAGAGTTAGAAAATGTGAATTAAGTGTAACCATGAGCTTTGTTTGTTCTTGTACTCTTTGTATGTTCCTGGTCGCCACCACCGACTGCGAGCGGGGGTCCTGGTCCTCTCCCTCGTCGTCCTCGGCGGAGGCATCGCGGCTTGGCGCCATCGCCGTGCCCTGCGTCAACGTCACGATCAGCTTCACGGATCGCCATCTTCACGGTACGCACGCACACATTTCTGAAATCCACAGTCAACAGTTTGGTGTACGCGCTGACTACTGAATCATGAGACATGCGTGTGGTTGTGGTTGTGCTTGTGCAGAGGTTGGTCGAAGAGGGCTGGAGTTCATGCCGTTCCTGCGGTCCCTATTCGTGTTCCTCTTCGGCACCTCCTGGTTTATCTTCGACCTCATCCTGGTGAGATTTCCATCCAACCCTCCCCGTCCCCATGGTGCTCTTTCTAGTTAGTACTTGTCCGAGAGAGTTGCTTGGAGTAACTATACTCAAGATGCAGTCGCAGTAGGATTAGTTGCTTGGAGTATTTAACAAGACCGAACAAGATTTAACTTGTCAAGATTTAACAATATTTCTTAGTAAAGCTGAGTAGAGTATATATTCTGAACATGCAAGCATAAATATTCTCAGCATAAGTACATGATTAGGAGTATCATGCTTCTGAATATCTCCAAGCTGGATATTTCCATTAAACATGTTTCTGAATACCTCCCATATATATTTCCGTTAGTCTGCTTAGTGCATCATTAAGATTATAAGCATCATTTTCATTGAATCTTGGTTACATATTTGTGTGTACTCAAGTTGAAAATGGGACTTGGAATAATATGCAAGTTTCATTTGTTCTATTGCAGCGAGTGGGTCGGTTATGCACTGGCAGCATCCTTGCTACTAGCGGTGGGTGCGATGGTCCAGGCCAAGCAGAGAAAGATAGGTGAGATATGCTCAGAGGTGATCATCGACAAGTCCTCGGACAAGATGACGATGGATAGTATAGTGGAGGCACAGCACATCATGAAGAAGGTGCACGAGTACGTCAAGACGACGAACGTCGTCATCCTCAGGCTATGGTCCATTATTCTAGCCCGTTCACCAAAGGTATATATCATTGCACACTACTCTTGATCATTGACCATCCTTTGTGTAATGTTGGGGTACCGTCCGTCACATATGGTTCTGGACTATAATGTTTTGTGTACTGTTCATTGTCCTGATCATTGTTTCAGTTAAATTCAGTCCAAATTCAATCCAGGAGTACTCCAAATTTAGTCCAAACACAGTCCAGATATTGTTTTGGTTTCCTTGTACTCCAAATTCATTCCAAACACAGTCCAGGAGTATAAACAAGTTTACAGATTCAGTCCAATTTCACTTGTGCAGGAAATTCACCTGTGCGGCGGCAGCGGGGAAGGAGCAGCACCGGCAGCCCTGACAGAGGAAGCCATGTTGTCGTTTTGTTTGTTCCCAGCCTTGACTATGGTTGTCCAGCGAGTCCGGCATGTCGTCATTTTCTTGTAAAGCAGTATTGTATCACACTTGTAGAGCTCGTTACACATGTAGATCTTGTAAAGTACTGTATTACACATGGTCATATGTATTGGCAACGTGATTTGGTTGCTCTTATTTGAAGTATCATGTGTGCTTTTGTCTGCCAAGTTAAATACTAGTTGAAATATGAAGAATATGAGCCTGATAGATGGGACTCACTTACCAGACCCAAACCTGACAACTGGGACCCATCTGACTGGTGGACCCATTTAATAAAAAAAGGAAACTATAATTATTTAGACGAAAAGGCCAAGGCCCAATAATAAAAAAGGCTGCAATGTTGGGCCAGGCCCATGAAGTCGACCAAAAATTGACAGAAAAAAATATAGAAAGGCTGAATTAATGGGCTAGGCCCATGTAGAAAACTGAATTGGACCGGGCTAAATCTTGTGCCACATCAGCTTGCCACGCTGGATGCCTACGTGGCCTGGGGAGGTTGCTAGTGACCAAAACGCCATAGTGGACATATTTTGGTCGTAAACGTCTTCGACCATTCCAGAAGAAAGGCCGCTATAGTCAGTTTATGACCGCCAGCTTTTGACCTTCTGTTTTTGGTCACAAAAAGGTCGCAAATGGAAATTTGTGACCTTTCAGTGACCAATAGTGGTGGTCACAAGTTGACATATTTCTTGTAGTGAGACTGTCCTGCCGATCGATCTCGGCTTCTCTTTCTTCGTACATGCGCACTCGAGGTGAGTCATGAATTATGTCGCAGGGCAGAACTGCCTCTACGCCGTACACCATAAAGAAGGGTGTATATCCGGTAGTACGATTCGGCGTGGTCCGCAGCCCCCCAGAGTACGGAGTCGAGCTCCTCTACCCAGTGCGTGTTAGACTCCTTTAAGGACCGCACTAATCTGGGTTTAATGCCACTCATGATAAGACCATTTGCTCGCTCAACTTGGCTGTTGGTTTGTGGGTGATAGACAGAAGCATAATCGAGCTTGATGCCCATGTTGATGCACCAGAGTTTTACCTCATCGGCCGTGAAGTTCGTGCCGTTGTTAGTGATGATGCTGTGGAGGACGCCATAACGGTGTACGACCCCGGATATGAAGTCTATCACCGGTCCGTATTCGGTTGTTTTAACAGGTTTGGCTTCTATCCATTTGGTGAATTTATCCACCATGACCAGTAAGTATTTTTTCTTATGGGTTCCCCTTTAAGGGGTCCAACCATGTCAAGCCCCCAGACCGCGAAGGGCCAGGTAATGGGGATTGTTTGGAGGGCGGTGGGTGGCATGTGGCTTTGGTTTGCAAAAAGCTGGCAACCGGGCAGCGTTGGACCAAGTCCTGTGCGTCTGCTTGGGCCGTCGGCCAATAAAACCCTGTACGGAAGGCCTTGCTTACAAGGGCCCGGGCTGCGGCGTGGTAGCCGCCAAGTCCGGCGTGAATTTCTGCCAAAAGCATCCGCCCTTCCTCTTCGGAGATGCACCTTTGAAGGACTCCGGTAGTGCTTTTTTTATACAGCTCTCCCTCGTGGACCCTGTAGGCTTTAGATCGCCGCACTATGCAGCGTGCCTCATTTTGGTCCGCGGGAAGTTCCTGCCTAGTTAGGTAGGCCAAGAATGGTTCTGTCCACGGGGCAATGATGGCCATTATGACGTGGGCTGAAGGTGTTATTTCGGTGGCAGAGCCTCCGATTATGTCAGAGTGTTCGGTATCGGGCATTTTGGCCGGGTCCAGACTATTGTTACCGGTGTCCCCTTCCCATACCACAGATGGCGTTAACAACCTCTCCAAAAAGATGTTGGGGGGGACCGCATCATGTTTTGCGCCGATGCGGGCGAGGATATCCGCCGCCTGATTGTTTTCCCGAGCCACATGGTGAAATTCGAGCCCCTCGAACCGAGCTGACATCTTTAGGACGGCGTTTCGATCGGCCGCCATCTTTGGATCTTTGGCATCGAAGTCTCCATTTATTTGGGATATTGCGAGGTTCGAATCCCCACGCACCTCTAGGCGTTGAATGCCCATGGAAACTGCCATCCGAAGACCATGTAACAGGGCTTCGTATTCGGCTGCGTTGTTGGAGTCTGTATACAGTATCTGCAGTACATATTGCATTGTATCTCCAGTTGGGGACGTCAGGACGACGCCAGCCCCCAGACCAGCCAGCATTTTGGAGCCGTCGAAGTGCATGATCCAATTGGAGTATGCGCCGTACTCTTTAGGGAGTTCAGCTTCCGTCCATTCGGCGACAAAGTCGGCCAATACTTGCGATTTAATGGCTCACCGAGGTTTGTATGTTATGTTGAATGGGAGGAGCTCAATGGTCCATTTGGCAATCCGGCCCGTGGCGTCGCGGTTGTTTATAATATCATTAAGGGGCACTTCCGAGGCTACTGTAATCGAGCACTCTTGAAAGTAGTGTTGCAGCTTCCAGGATGCCATGAATACCGCGTAGGCTATCTTTTGATAATGTGGGTACTGTGATTTGCATGGAGTGAGGACAGTGGATACATAATATACCGGCTTTTGAAGAGGGAATTTATGTCCGTCCGCTTCTCATTCGACGACGAGCACTGCACTTACAACCTGATGAGTTGCCGCAATGTACAACAACATTGGTTCGCTGATGTTTGGCGCGACCAGGATTGGGTTGGTTGCCAATATGGCCTTTATTTCTTCCAATCCGGCTGTGGCAGCGTCCGTCCACTCGAAGTGTTCGGTGTGCCGAAGGAGGCGATAAAGGGGTAATGCCTTTTCTCCTAAGCGGGAGATAAAGCGGCTTAGAGCCGCCACACATCCAGTTAATTTCTGGATTTGTTTGAGGTCTGTTGGGGTAGCCAACTGTGACAAAGCTCGGATTTTGGCCGGATTAGCTTCAATTCCTCTATTGGAGACAATGAAACCCAGTAGCTTTCTGGCTGGTACGCCGAAAACGCATTTTTCTGGATTGAGCTTGATGTCGTATGTTCGGAGGTTGTCGAATGTGAGCCTCAAGTCGTCTATTAGAGAGTCGACGTGTTTGGTTTTGACGACCACATCGTCTACGTATGCCTCTACTGTTTTGCTGATCTGTTTCTCCAGACTGATGGGGAACGTAGTAATTTCAAAAAAATTCCTACGCACACGCAAGATCATGGTGATGCATAGCAACGAGGGGAGAGTGTGATCTACGTACCCTTGTAGACCGACAGCGGAAGCGTTATGACAACGCGGTTGATGTAGTCGTACGTCTTCACGGCCTGACCGATCAAGCACCGAAACTACGGCACCTCCGAGTTTTAGCACACGTTCAGCTCGATGACGATCCCCGGACTCCGATCCAGCAAAGTGTCGGGGAAGAGTTCCGTCAGCACGATGGCGTGGTGACGATCTTGATGTACTACTGTCGCAGGGCTTCGCCTAAGCACCGCTACAATATTATCGAGGACTATGGTGGCAGGGGGCGCCGCACATGGCTAAGAATATGATCACGTGGATCAACTTGTGTGTTTCTGGGGTGCCCCTGCCTCCGTATATAAAGGTTCAAGAGAGGAGGAGGCCGGCCGGCCCCTATGGCGCGCCAAGGAGGAGTCCTCCTCCTAGTAGGAGTAGGACTCCTCCTCCTAGTAGGAGTAGGACTCCTCCTCGGAGGGGGAAAGAAGTGGGGAGGGAGAAGGAAAGGGGGGCGCCGCCCCCCCTCTCCTAGTCCAATTCGGACCAGGGGGAGGAGGCGTGCGGCCCACCTTTGGCTGCCCCTCTCTCTCTCCACTAAGGCCCATATGGCCCATTACTTCTCCCGGGGGGGTTCCGGTAACCCTCCGGCTTTCCGGTTTTCTCCGAAATCACCCGGAACACTTCCGGTGTCCGAATATAGCCGTCCAATATATCAATCTTTATGTCTCGACCATTTCGAGACTCCTCGTCATGTCCGTGATCACATCCGGGACTCCGAACAACCTTCGGTACATCAAAACGTATAAACTCATAATATAACTGTCATCGAAACCTTAAGCGTGCGGACCCTACGGGTTCGAGAACAATGTAGACATGACCGAGACATGTCTCCGGTCAATAACCAATAGCGGGACCTGGATGCCCATATTGGCTCCTACATATTCTACGAAGATCTTTATCGGTCAGACCGCATAACAACATACGTTGTTCCCTTTGTCATCGGTATGTTACTTGCCCGAGATTCGATCGTCGGTATCCAATACCTAGTTCAATCTCGTTACCGGCAAGTCTCTTTACTCGTTCTGTAATACATCATCTCGCAACTGACTCATTAGTTGCATTGCTTGCAAGGCTTAATTGATGTGCATTACCGAGAGGGCCCAGAGATACCTCTCCGACAATCGGAGTGACAAATCCTAATCTCGAAATACGTCAACCCAACATGTACCTTTGGAGACACCTGTAGAGCACCTTTATAATCACCCAGTTACGTTGTGACGTTTGGTAGCACACAAAGTGTTCCTCCGGCACACGGGAGTTACATAATCTCATAGTCATAGGAACATGTATAAGTCATGAAGAAAGCAATAGCAACATACTAAACGATCGGATGCTAAGCTAATGGAATGGGTCATGTCAATCAGATCATTCAACTAATGATGTGATCCCGTTAATCAAATGACAACTCTTTGTCAATGGTTAGGAAACATAACCATCTTTGATTAACGAGCTAGTCAAGTAGAGGCATACTAGTGACACTCTGTTTGTCTATGTATTCACACATGTATTATGTTTCCGGTTAATACAATTCTAGCATGAATAATAAACTTTTATCATGATATAAGGAAATAAATAATAACTTTATTATTGCCTCTAGGGCATATTTCCTTCACAGACATGTCTGAATCATGCGCTGATATGTTGCGTCAGCGTTTTTGAGCCCAAAAGGCATTGTGTTGAAACAGAAGGGGCCGTATGGTGTGATTAATGCCGTTGCGGCTTGGTCGGACTCCGCCATCTTGATTTGGTGGTAGTCGGAGTATGCGTCGAGGAAACACAATGACTCGTGTCCTGCGGTAGCATCGATAATTTGATCAATACGGGGGAGGGGGAAGGGATCCTTTGGGCAAGCCTTGTTGAGGTCCTTGAAATCGACACATAGGCGCCAGGATTTGTCCTTCTTTGGTACCATCACCAGGTTTGCTAGCCAGTCCGGGTGTTCTATTTCTCTAATGAATCCGGCCTCCAATAACTTGGCTAGTTCCTCTCCCATAGCCTGTCTCTTAGGTTCAGAGAAACGCCGAAGAGCCTGCTTGACCGGCTTGAATCCCTTTAGGATATTGAGGCTGTGCTCGGCCAGCCTGCGTGGGATTCCTGGCATGTCTGAGGGGTGCCAGGCGAATATGTCCCAATTCTCGCGCAGGAACTCTCGTAGTGCGGCGTCCACGGCAGGGTTTAACTGTGCCCCGATGGAGGCTGTTTTTGTAGGGTCCGTTGGGTGGACTTGGAATTTGACTATTTCATCCGCTGGTTTAAAAGAGGTGGACTTGGATCTCTTGTCAAGTATCACGTCGTCCCTGTTCACTATGGAGCGTAGCGCAGTTAATTCCTCGGTCGAAAGGGCTTCGGATAATGCCTTGAGGGCCAATGCGGCTGTTTTGTTTTCGACGCGGAGTGCTGTGTCCGGATCACTAGCGAGAGTGATGATTCCGTTGGGCCCGGGCATTTTGAGCTTCATGTACCCATAATGGGGTATGGCTTGGAAGATCGTGAATGCCTCCCGTCCTAAAAGGGTGTGGTATCCACTACTGAACGGGGCCACTTGGAATGTAATTTCTTCGGACCTGTAGTTCTCCGGCGTGCCGAATACCACATCTAGTGTGATTTTCCCAGCACAGCGTGCTTCCCGACTGGGGATGATTCCTCTGAAGGTTGTGCTGCTTTGCTCAATGCAGTTCTAGTCTATTTTCATTTTTTGAAGAGTTTCCTCATAAATGAGGTTTAATCCACTGCCGTCGTTCATGAGTACTTTGGTGAGTCGAAAGCCGTCCACAATTGGACTGAGGACCAGTGCAGCTGGTGCTCGGGCTGTTCGGAATTTAGGTTCATCACTAGCATTGAAGGTAATAGCCGTGTCACTCCATGGATTCATTGCTGCCACGTGGCAGATTTCGGCGAGGCTGTGGAGCGTTCGCTTGCGCCTATTATTTGATGCGAAGGTTTCAAAGACTGTTAATACCGTATTGTTATCCACGGGATGGTGCTCTGTGGCATTTGGGATGAGAAGATCCTCACCACTTTTGGCTACCTGCCGGAGTATCCAACATGCTCTAAGGCTGTGTGTTGGTATGGTATCCGATGTACTATGAATTTTGCAGGGTCCGTTAAGCCATCCCTCCAATATGGTTCCATGCCCTGTAGAGGGTTTTTGTTTCTTTGTAACTAACTCGGGTGTCTTATGATAGTGCACCCTTTTACTTCGGATTGGGTGTATATTCTGAGCCGGATTATCCCAAAATTTCGTTTCGGTTTTCCAGGCGCTTTCCTTTACACAGTACTTTCGTACTATGGATGCCAAGTCAGCGAAGCGTGATATGTCACGGCGACTTAAGGCGTTAAGGATTCCCTTGTTTGTGCAATTATTGCAAAAAAATGAGACTGCGTCTTCCTCGCGGCAGTCCTTAACCTTATTCATCACAAGGAGGAATCTGGCCCAATAATGATGTACTGTTTCATGGGGCTCTTGCCTGATGTGGGAAAGATCGTTTATGTCTGGGTGGGTGGGTGGATTTGAGTCCGAACCCCTACCCGATCTGAGACCCAGGGGCCGAGGAGTTTCCGATCTTGGAAGTTCGGGTTCCGGAGTGTTGCCCGATAAGTCTGGCCCGCTGCCTGATTCTAGGTTCAGGGCTTGGGTGATGTCCTCCCGTAAGCGGGTATCCGGCTCGGAGAGCTCAGGAATCCGGACATAGTTAGTCCTCAAAATAGAGGAAGAATCGCCGCATTGTTCCTCCACTACCGCAATATGATAGGTGACCGGTGGAGAGTTAATCTCCCTTTGATCGGGTTTAAGCCCAATCCAATCATAGTCTGTAGCGACTCCCAAGGCGGCGATACGATCCAAGAGCTCGTTTAGGGAAGAGAGCTCCATTGGATCCATCCGCTCGGCGAATTCCGAGCCGACGTGGAGGCTGTTTTTGATGACCCGAGAGGTCATCGTCGGTGCAGCGGCCGAACGGGCGGTCATGATGAAACTGCCAAGCCGGAGAGTTTGGCCGACAGCCAGGGCTCCCCCGGCGGTAATGTTGTTTTTAACAACGAGACGAGACATCCTTCCTTACGGCGACGGCACAGTAGAACTCTCAATGAAAGCACTAATGTCGGTGTCAAAACCGGCGGATCTCGGGTAGGGGGTCCCGAACTGTGCGTCTAAGGCGGATGGTAACAGGAGGCAGAGGACGCAATATTTTACCCAGGTTCGGGCCCTCTTGATGGAGGTAAAACTCTACGTCCTGCTTGATTATTCTTGATAATATGAGTAGTACAAGAGTTGATCTACCACGAGATCGGAGAGGCTAAACCCTAGAAGCTAGCCTATGGTATGATTGTATGTTGTCCTACAGACTAAAACCCTCCGGTTTATATAGACACCGGAGGGGACTAGGGTTACACAAGGTCGGTTACAAAGGAGGAGATATACATATCCGTATTGCCTAGCTTGCCTTCCACGTCAAGTAGAGTCCCATCCGGATACGGGACGAAGTCTTCAATCTTGTATCTTTATAGTCCAACAGTCCGGCTAAAGGATATAATCCGGCTGTTCGGATGCCACCTAATCCAGGACTCCCTCACTAAGGAACATTCCTTTCATGCGTTGATTACCTGCCTAGTCCCTGTCTCGCTTTGGGATCTGATGTAGCAGGTATGGCCACTACCCTTAAATGATAAACTAATTGACACTGGCCTGGAGTGGTTGTTATGCCTATTGGCGGAACAGAGCGAGGAGGTTCGGCCCATGATCATCATGTTGTTATGGCGTATCTTGTCCTTGCGAAATGACCAAATGCACCAAAAAGACCCCCTCCCCCCCTCGAGAGATTACACATGCATTTTTGTGTAGCTACCTTTCTTCATTTGATCAAGTTGAGAAGCATAGCGTCGAATATATCATCAAAGGTAAAATGTCACTGGACGAGGAACACGCACCTTGGCCTAGACCTTCTTCAGGCTGGGTGCACCATATGTGGATGGTTCATTCGTGCAGGATACCGGTCTAGCTGACAAGACATGGCATGGTTCTCAAATATGGCGATGGAAAGGTTATCTCCTTGGCTTATCAGTACTTATTTCACTGCAAAGATGCCCTTGAACCTAAAATCAGTGCTAGACTAGAAGGCGTGTCTACGAGTATAAATCAGCCAAATCTCCCAATTGTGATACAATTCGACGACAGGACTATTGTTGCCAACTCTTTGGACTGCTTCGCATATGGCCATCTTATACTGTAGATCAAGAAACTTCTGAAACTGTGAGGGTTTATATTCGATTGAAAATTGAGCGTCATCATGAACCAGCCTGTAGTTTTTTTTGAAGGTAGTTGAATACTTAGATGGTTAGAGGGACCCTCATAGGGATAGGATATGTGTGCGCGCGTCCATAGAGATGAGTGTATGCGCGTACGTATGAGCGCTTGCGTCTGTACTAATGTTTACAAAAATAAAAATTGAGCGTCGCATGTTGGTTGTGCCGGATGCCAGACAATGTAAACACAAGTTGTATTAGCATACTGTAGTTCGGCTTCTTTCTAAGAAATAAAATCCACATTTTTGTCTTTGAGATTAGCTGCTCAAAGTCACCCAAACCTAACGTCCGCGAGATATTCGGGTGACTGTTTTTCTTTTCTCTAGAAGCAGTAAAACACTTCGTTTTTTTATTTCAGTGCCACGTAGTCCGGGTTGGCACGGCCAGGGCGCGTCCCACCGTGCCCACGCACACTCGTACTCGTATCCGTGCCGCACCCGCATCCAAAGTTTCCAAACCCCCCAGAGAGGAGAAAAGCGTGTCGAAAGGGGAACCCAAGTCCCGCACGCCGCACGCCGAACTCGTCGCCGGAATCGTCGTTCCAGCAGCCCAGCCCGCCGACAGAGGGAGCGTAGGGAGTAGGCGACGAGGGATCGTCGGAGATGGTGCGGGTGCGTGGGCAGGCGAACGTGGCGGCGGCGGAGAACCGGGGCCGCTTCCTCCGCCTCGCCGAGCCGGGCATCAACTTCTTCAACCGCCGCGCCGGCGAGCTCGTCGCCGGGACCCTCTCCAGTCTCCACCCGCGTCCAGTCGCTCGAGATCAAGACCAAGGTTCTCTTTCTTTCCCCCCTTCGCTTCCCGTCCCTCAGGCGATTGCTCTGTTCTGTTCCCCCCTGGATTGATGGTACCCTACCCTAAATTCATCATCTTTATCACTCGCCCGGGCTAGATTCGCGATTAATACTACTTGCTGGGATGCTAGTAGTAACTTAGTAGTTGATCAATCGTGGTTGCCCAATTCTCTGCAGCGTTGGGAAGAGTTGTTGCTATAGGTTGAAAACATGAAACAACCCGGGCCAAGCCTAAATTCACCAAATTAAGAGCTGTCTGCGCCCAGGACCTCGTGTCCAGTCCGTTACAACAACCCATGGTACTAGTTTCGACTTTAGCCACAAAATAATACATATATGTGTTTGCTCCTTTGCAATCCCCATGTAAGCTAGCGAGGGAATTTGTTTTGCTGTTTCGGAACCAGTTCTTTTGGCGCTAGATTGTTCGTTGGGAGGTGGTTGGTAGTTAAGATCATTTGTTGAGTTACAATGAGGTTGCAGCACACAGAATTGGTAGTTAATCTGTGCTATGCTTTCTGTCCCTTAGCCACGTCTAGATTGCTATGTTCCCCCTGGATAGATGTTAGCCTAGATTGATCGTCCGCGTCACTTGCCACTGCCGGATTCATAATTAAGAACTGCTGGATTATGACCCCACAGAGAAATAACATAGATTCAAATGGAAATCATTCAATATACACATAACAAAATCCATAGAACTTGCCTTGTGCTCCGATTCATCAGAAGAGTCCACCTTCCTATGCAGAGTCTTAGGATGAAACTTGAAGTCTGTGACATGTACATGGCCCATTCCATTGTTAGTTCAAATCATTGTTGCGTTACAATGAGACCGCAGCAGGCACTGATGCTAGATTCTGAATGTTAAAAAAGATAGTAGTGTTAACGCTGTGGGATGATGTTAATATTGATAGAGAAATTATGTGTGACAGTTGGAGAACATTGTTTGCACAACGTTGGGTCCTGGACTTAAATTGGGTTTATAACTGGAGCAAACCATCCTTTTTATCTAATTTTTGCTACTGGTGGGAGATGTTTGGAAACTTGGCCATAATGACCTAATCGTTCACTTGAGTTTCTGACCATGTGATTGATGAGCTGTAGTACCTAAAATCCAGGTGAATGCAATGACGGCTTTGCTTATTTGTATACTTGCTGAAATAATTGATGATCTCCTTTTCCCTTGCAGGATAATGTCTTTGTTCAGCTGATCTGTACAATTCAATACCGGGTTGTTAAGGAGAATGCAGATGATGCATTCTACAAGTTGCAGAATCCCCCAACAGCAAATTCAGTCCTACGTCTTTGATGGTAAATAATCATATCTTGCTGTGTTGTTTATACTGTTTCTTTAAAGCCTAAGCTGGTGTTCTTTCTCTGGAAAATAGTGGTCTGAGCCATAGTTCCAAGAATGGAGCTGGACAGTCTTTTTGAGCAGAAAATTTTGTTGCAAAGGCTGTACTTGAGGAGCTTGAAAAGGTAACCCCATTAACCTGTTTTTCTTATTACATGTGCTACTTACTGCCACAGCACATCATTACATGTATTTAAGTCATTCTGCCGGCTCTGAAGTTGAAAAGCGTTGAGGTCCTGATGTATAATATTATAGTCGTGACCCTTTGCATTTTCCCTGTTATACAAGGAGCCTTTTGTGTATTGTACCACACATGTACGTGTATAGCCTATGGCCACCTAGGAATACAAGTTTGAGTCGTGCCGCTTCGGATCTGGGGGCATGCGTTTTAGTGCAATTGTCGCTTGTGTAGTGTGGTCGACGAGGCTATGTCGCTTGTGTCGTGGCCTCTGTTTGGTTTCTGATCTGGTTTCCCTTGTAAACTAGATCAATCCTCTTTTTGAATGAGATCACATTCAGGTGGAACCCCCTCCCCCCATGCCGGGTTTAAAACAAGAAACACATCCCACCCCAAATTCGACAAACAAATGTGTTCGTTTTAATTTGTAAATTTGCTACCAGCCGCCTTGCATGCTCACATGACTTCAATTTCTGTTCATTCATTCCGGCAAGAAAAAAGTTTTGGCAGCTACAACAATAGTTCTTGCAGCGACAATTGTAGTTATCTGCTAGTTTTAATACCGATGCTAGCACTATTTATCTAAATTTTAATTTGTGTTACTCAATCTGATGTTAGCATGAAAGTTTGTATGAGTGCGCGTTAAGATCAAACTAGAGAAGCCTGCCCCCTTTGAGGTTCTTAGGGAATGTTGAGCGAGGTAAATTACCCCTAATGTTCCATGTGCTATACAAGAAGATGCCGCCTTTTTGTGCAAATTACGATACGATTGACCATGTTATAGAACATTGTGGGGATGGGATTCATGATCAAAAGGAGTTTTTTTTGGCGATTTTATGATGGTTCCAACTTAGGGCCAGGTCTGATTCTCTCCAAGCTTCTCCAAATCTGCATATGGCTTCTGTCGCTAGCTTCTAGCTTCCCCCGGCGATTAGAGAACATTCAGGATGAGCAGCAGCTTCTCCAACCTGCCTTGGCCTGGCAGAGCTCTTCTGGCCTGTTCGGCAAGACTTGGGTCGGAACAAACAAGCCCATTTGAAGGGAGACAGGAGTGTAACGATTAGTTGGGCTCATGGTGCCCAAACATTTTCTTTGGTGGTAGCAGTGTGGATGTAAATATGAACAACTCCAGCTTTCTAGTTTTGTGAAGCTGGGCTGGCCCAACTTGGTTTTACGCTCTGAGAAGTTCACTCCATGGAGCTCAGGCGTTCGGGTCAACTTCACTAGTGGAGTTTGTGGAGTTGAGAGTTGGGGAGAATCAGAACAGGCCCTTAGATGTGTTTCCAGCCTAGAAATGAGTTCATTGCTCAGCCTTGTGGTATTACCACCTGTGGAAGAGGTGGCTGGGCTAGTAGAAGCCAAGGTGGTCGTGGAGGGAAAACTAGGCATGACTCGACCCGATGTATATGGAGAAAGATGATTTTGACCCCGCGAATGGAAATATAGGTACTTGCAGTGCCAATGCGAACAACTGTTAATTTAGGGGATCCTGGTACGAAGCCACCTTGCAAGAGGTTATTGATTGCAGGCAACCCCGCGTCGTTGGTAAAGGGACCTCCCTTGTGCAAGGGGAAATAAGGTGACAAGTCTTAAGACCGTGAGGGCAAAATTGGGACGAGTAATTCAGCTCAGGGTTCTTTGGAAGTTCAAGTGAAAAGGCAGAGGATGGCAGGGTGTGCCGCTCCTGATAGCGTTTTCATCGCTTCCCCATACCTACCGTTGCACTCTTCGTTGCCTGTCGATTTGGCTTGGTGTCCTTCCCTTGTTTGCGGGTTATGTGTCACGGACTTGGTTCCGCATCCCACGCTCCCTTGCTGGGCGTCCCTAGCCTTGGCGAAAGGTAGCGACGTGCACTTGGGCCCTTGTCGTCCTTGGGTAAGTTCGGGGGCGGTGCCTGAGCTTGCAGCTATGGCGACAACTTGCATGGGAGCACATGATGTAGGAACAAGGCAGCACACAAGTAACTCGTAGCCAGGGAAAGGATGCCTAGTCGGACTTGCAGGCAGTGGAGAGTACACGAGAGGTGTGGGAAGGGGTGAAAATGCTGGCGGGAGCGGATGCTGCTGTCGTCAGTCAGCCTTCAGACCCAGAGCTGAGCGGCGAGGGTATGGCAAAAGCGGAAGCGAGGAAGATGGGAAGAGAACACTGGGAGGAGAAAGGCACCATCCGCCACCCTATGCTTATGCATCAGCCATGACGGTGGACGATTGTTGGTAGATATGACGGTGGACGATTGTTGGTAGATATGACGGTGGACGATTGTTGGTAGATCCAGTGTTTACAGTGGATCTGCTACTTGGGATGGCATGACATGGTTGTTGTGGAGTGAGGTGCCACAACTATTGTGGGTGTGTTTGGTTGTTGGCGGCAGGTCACTCTGATATGTCTACTGTCGTCACGTAGTCTGAGCTCGCTTGTGTGGCTCAGTGGTTGTGAAAGCCCTGCACTTATTATGGTTGGCGCCAATGATGACGGCGACCGTGAGCGTTGTTTCCTTCATGAAGTCTTCATTGAGGTGCTACATCCCTCTCCATCGTGATTGTCGGTTTGGCAGGGTTGCTATGGTCAAGCTCGGTGGATGACGGAGCGACGACTTCAAATGATGGTTGCATGTCGAGGTGACGACTTCGGTCGACGATGCAACAACGGTTAATGGACAGGTCTCTGAATCTACAACGCAAGGGCGGCGCCCTGATGTTATGAGGGTAGTGAGTTTGTCGGCATGGTCGACGTGATCTGCAGGTTCGGTCTGGCTGCTACGTCTGGGCAGTAGCCTCAGATGTTTGGTGCAATGTTTGTGGTCTTAAGTGGCTGTCTCTTTTGGAGAGATAGAAGCACCAAAATCCTCAAGCTCATGGTGGATCAACACTGAGATTGGAGAGATAGAAGCCGTGTTGTGCTCTAGTCTATGCCTTTGTGAAGAAATCGATCAAATGTAAATTGAAAGGCACATACTGAAGAGCAATAATTTGATCTTGCACACTTGAGCACATGAAGGAATCATAAACATTAATATGCTTGGTGAGCTCATGGTTCATAGGGTAGCACGCAATACTACTTGTACTATCTGACACAAGAGAGTAGGTGTAGTGACAAAAACACCAAAGTTCTCAAGCAGTCATCGTAGCCAAGTCACCTCTGCTGCCAAAAGAGTCATAGCTCGCAACTCCGCCTCTGCACTCGAACAAGAAAGTGAAGTATGTTTCTTCGTCTTCCAGGTAATGAGAAAAGTACCAAGAAATACATAGTAAGTAGAAGCAGACCGTCGAACTTGAGCGTGGGAAGAAGAGACGACGAGAGAGTCCCATGAAGGTATAGAACACGGAGGAGGTGACTGTACTGGATCGAAGTGGGAGCAGAGATAAACTGACTTAGAATGTGAATGGGATATGGAATGTTCGGAAGAGTGGCATCTAAATAGACAAGACTCTCAACAAGATAACGGTAGCGTGTCAAATCAGACAAATGCTCGCCGTCAGAAGCACGCAGGTGGACGTTGAGCTCCATAGGAGTCTCAATAGTGCTTTCCAATAAAAGCAACGTGAGTAAGAAGGTCCTGGATATACTTCTCTTGGGAAATAAAGAAGCCATTAGAGGCAGCAAGGTGGGTCAAGATCAGACATAAGAAACTAGTCACTAAGACGAGCCGTCACAAAGGCAATGTACTCAGAGTCATCACCAGTGATGATAATGTCATCGACATATAGAAGAAGAGTTCGACGACGAAATGAAAGGTGGACATATAGTGCAGGATCACGAGTACTAGTAAGAAAACCACCCATACTCATCACTAAGACGAAACACTCAAACTAGACACGAGGGGTTTGTTGGAGAGAGCGACGAATACTAGGAATCATGCCATCAGCACCAGAATACCTAGGTGGTGGCTACATTATGCAACTAGACCTCCTTATGCAACTCACCATTAAGAAATATGTTTTTGGCATCAAGCTGAGAGACAAGCAAATGGCGAATAGAAACCACAATGAGAAGTGTGCGATGAGTAGTCATGTGAGCCACATGAGCAAATGTCTCATCTGGTCATGGCCATATTCCTGCTGAAAGCCACATACCACATAAGCTTTGTCACGCCCAAGAGAACAATCAGTCTTAACATTGTTGACTCACTTACAAGTATACATGGCCATGGGAAACCCGGCTTGACCCGACCTGGCCTGATCTTGCCTATGGGCCGAGCCTGGGCCTATGTTTTGAGCCCGAAGGATTGGCCGCGCTTGCGCTTGACATATTTGTGTTTTAGGGAAGAGGCCCGGCCCGAGGCATGACGGGTTTTTTCATTGATGGGACAGGCCTAGGTCTAAAATCTAGGCCTGATGGCCGGGCTGGGCCGGGGCCTACATTTTGCTGCTACGGGCTTTATTAGGCCCGGCCTGGCCTAAGTCAGCACTTGGAGGAAGGGAAATGAGATCCCATGTGCTAGTGAGCTCACTAGTAGCAATTTCCTCTGTTGTTCGGGATGAACAATAACATCACGATAAGAAGTCTAGACGCCAAAATAACCATAACGGTCAATAGTAGGTTGATCTGGAGGTAGTGCGTTGCCAATAGAAGGTGGCATGGTAGTCGAGGGAGATGGCGCATTAGAAGAATCCACAACACACGGGTAACCAATGTGGTAAAGAAGAAGACGCGGGGGAATCATCATAGAAGCCTCGGGGGACGAGCAAGGTGATGTAGGCTTAGGTAACGAACGAGGCAGGGAAGCCGTAGGTGACGACGGCATGGGGTCTAAAACAGTAGTATGGGAAGGTATGATGGGATGCATGGATGAGGACAATGCATGAGTGATAGGTGTATTGGGAAAAATGAAGAAAGAAATATCCTTAATGGGGAGGCCGAAGGAGAGGATCGACATGGATAGAAAGGATGAGACTCATCAAAAGTCATATCCTAAGGAATGCGCATCCGACAACTGACAGTATCCCAACATGGGTAACCCTTCTGCTCATCATTGTAACATAAGAAGACACATTCAACAGACTGAGCAGACAGTTTGGTGCGTTTAAGGGAGGGGGGGGAAGAACAACGTAGCAAAAACAACCAAATAAATGAAACATTGAGTAGTCACGAAAACGACCAACAAGATGCTCGAGAGAAATGTCAACCTGTAAAGCAGAAGATGGGATAGGTGAAAGTAGAAACAACCTCAACCCAACGCACGAGCCACCTTAAAGGTGACAATGCTTGCTCTCATCAACACTATTCTAAGCATGAGCACCAAGATAAGAGAACTGAGCAAGTGTGCTCTTCTCAGCGACGAATCCGCCTGACAAATGAGAGATATACTCACGAGTTGAATCTGCATGGAAGACATGGATAGAAGTGGAAAGCTCGGTATGAACCATGGCGGCAAACATAATGTAACGCCCTCGATGCGGCTATATCTCCCACGTGTCGAAGCACGACTTAGAGGCATAACCGCATTGAAAGCAATGTCGCAAGTGAGGTAATCTTCACACAACTCATGTAATATATAAGGGACAGAGATACATAGTTGGCTTACACTCACCACTTCACACAATTACATGAATAAAGCATTACATCATCCAAATACAATCAAGGTTCGACTACGGAACCAAAATAACAGAAGACTACCCCAAATGCTACACAGATCCCCGATCGACCCGACTGGGCTCCACTACTGATCAACTGGAAACGAAACAACATAAAGGACAAGATCTTCATCGAGCTCCTCCTTGAGCTTGGTTGTGTCACCTGCTCGGTAACATCGGCACCTGCAAACTGGTTTTGGAAGTATCCGTGAGTCACGGGGACTCAGCAATCTCACACCCTCGCAATCAAGACTATTTAAGCTCATGGGTAAGGTAAAGGTATGATGTGGAGCTGCAGCAAGCGACTAGCATATATGGTGGCTAACCTATTCGCAAAAGAGAGCGAGAAGAGAAGGCAAAAGAACGATCGAACAACTATTGATCAAGAAGTGATCCTAGAACAACCTGCGTCAAGCATAACTCCAACACTGTGTTCACTTTCCGGACTCCGCCGAAAAGAGACCCTCACGGTTACACACGCGGTTGATGCATTTTAATTAAGGTCAACTTCAGGTTTTCTATAACCGGACGTTAACAAATTCTCATCTGCCCATAACCGCGGGCACGGCTTTCGAAAGTTCATAACCCTGCAGGGGTGTCCCAACTTAGCCCATCACAAGCTCTCACGGTTAACGAAGGATATTCCTTCTAACGGGAAGACCCGATCAGACTCGGAATCCCGGTTACAAGACATTTCGACAATGGTAAAACAAGACCAGCAAAGCCACCCAGATGTGCCGACAAATCCCGATAGGAGCTGCACATATCTCGTTCTCAGGGCACACCGGATGAGCAAGACGTCGGGTAAGCCAGCCCAGAGTTGCCCCTGGTAGCCTCGGACATCGCTCAGTTGGACCAACACTCAGAGGAGCACTGGCCCGGGGGGTTAAAATAAAGATGACCCTTGAGTCTGCAGAACCCAAGGAAAAGAAAAGGCTAGGTGGCGAATGGTAAAACCAATGTTGGGCCTTGCTGAAGGAGTTTTATTCAAGGCGAACTGTCAAGGGGTTTCCATTATAACCCAACCGCGTAAGGAACGCAAAATTCGGGAATATAACACCGATATGACGGAAACTAGGGCGGCAAGAGTGGAACAAAACACTAGGCATAAGGCCGAGCCTTCCACCCTTTACCAAGTATATAGATGCATTAATTAAATAAGATATATTATGATATCCCAACAAGTAAACATGTTCCAACAAGGAACAACATCTCCATGTTCCAACAACGAACAACTTCAATCTTCACCTGTAACTAACAACGCTATAAGAGGGGCTGAGCAAAGCGGTAACATAGCCAAACAACGGTTTGCTAGGACAAGGTGGGTTAGAGGCTTGGTTCAACAATATGGGAGGCATGATAAGCAAGTGGTAGGTATCGCAGCATAGGCATAGCAAAAGAGCGAGCAACTAGCAAGCAAAGATAGAAGTGATTTCGAGGGTATGGTCATCTTGTCTGAAATCCCGCAAGGAAGAAGAACGAGTCCATGAAGAAGACAAACGGACGTAGACGAACGGATCCTCACAAATGCGACGTTATCGGATACCGAGAAGAAGTACACCGGAAAAGAGCAAACAACATAGTAAACAACCACCACATAATCATGGCATGATGCACAATCAAGTATGATGAATGTCCGGTTTAAATATGCATGACATGGCAAAGGGCACAAACAAAACTACAAGTTAAGTGGAGCTCAATATGCAAACATCACATCAATTATTTAGTTCTCTCTCGGTTAGGTACTCAACAATATTAAATGTTGGTTAACATGCCAAGAGGTGAAACATAAAGAAATCATCTATCTAAACAATTTTAAATGGGGCCGGATATAGCAAACAACAAATTCGGTAAATCCCCATATGCCTTAGTAATTTATTGCAACAACAGTTTAAACATTTTAATTGTTGTTATCATGATGCGGATAACATGAACACATTTTAATTTTTATTAAAAGTTGACGAGAGCATTATGAAGCATTTGTCACCGTGGTAGAAAGGAAAGGGGTGCCACGGCAACGATAACGAAAACGGTGCCACGGCAGCGTTCCGGTTCCGTTAACTCGATTGAGACGTCGGTGCAAAAGAAAGTGTGGCGGGAGCGTGCAAAAGATGGAAGGTGGGGTGCTCCCGGTTACCGGGTTCCCACATGACGGTGACAAGGTAAAAAAGGGCAACGTGCACCGACAAATCGAGCACAGTGCAAGCACGAGCATCTCATACATCGCAAGCATTCGTTCAAGGACGTCGTCTCAGGGTTATACCTTCGAAGCGTGCAAGCGGGACAGTTCTCGTTCGGTGCAAAGTAGAGGAAGTAGACGTTCTCAGGACGTTCGTAGTGGAAGTAGTGGTACTATCGGTCATCGGTGATCAACGGGCTGGATGCAAGTTTCGAAAACATGATGATGCAATGCACATGATGACATGACAAGATGCAACATGCAAGCGAATGACATGGCAACAACAGCGAATAACTGGAAGACACCTGGCGCAACGGTCTCGGGGCGTCACACGTAAGACCATAGATAAGACCTCACTATAAGAAATAAAATATATCTGTGTGTCGAGAGATCATCTATAAAAGTAATATAGTAACGATGGCTCCTTTCGAGGCAAAGGGAGTTAGAAGCCAAACATCAGAGTGAGAAAGTTCGAAAGGACGTTGAGGCATAGTCTCGCTATGAGGATAAGGTAACTGAACCTGTTTACAAGCCGACAAACCTGACAGTCTAAAGACATACCTCCAAAGATAGATCCAAGAAGACCATGCCGAGTTAAGGGTGGGAGATGAGAGCCACACAAGTGACCTAGGACGATGATGCCACAAAGAGTCGGTAGTCAAGGTAACACAGGCGAAGAGACTGGCAGCGGTGGTGGCGGAGGGAAGATGAAACTGGTCAAGCTCTCGGAGACCCTGTGAGTCACGGTGCCGAGGGGTAGCACCAAGTAGACCACCCGTGTGATGATCCTAATCAAAACAAGAGGCAAAGTCGAGAATGACTACAACCAGAGTCGACAATCTAACTACCTGAAATGTGGCAAGTCAAGGAACATGAGCAAAAGAAGGAACATGACGAGACAAAGTGCTAAGAGCGCCTCGATTACCAACTGGGAGGGAAGTACCATTAGCAGTAAGAACATAAACATGAGAATCTAGAGGTTTGAGTGGAGGACAAAATGGGAGAAGCACCAGTACCAAGGATCCATGGAAATGTACTCAACTGTGTAAAAAGTGATCTCGGTACTAGAAGAATCAGTAGGATCCATAGAAATGTACCCGACTGTAAAAAGTGGCTCTTAGTACCAAAAGAATTAGTAGCGAAACCTGCAAAACTGTATATGGAGAACTAAAAGAAGCATCTAGAAGACACTGAAGTCTTGTAATCTCCAGCATAGCTAGGGGCTCAACTGAAGAGGCCGACGAAGAAGTGCCAGAGGATGAAGAACCAGAAGCAGTGAGTAGTTGTTGAAGTCATGCAATCTCCTGCGCGGTGAAGGACACCGCTGAAGTGGTTCACGTAGAACTACCATAAGAGGAGTGGCCACCAGCACTTGTGTAAGCAGCTAGAGGCGGTGTAGCACGACAAATACCGGTTGTAGAGGTCGGTGGAGGAGATGAGGTCGCAGGCATAGAAGCGCCAAGCAAGGGAAGGTGCATGTGTGAGACGTAGTCGGTGGGTGATGTGCACAAAGGGAAGGGAAATGTTGCGCCCTGAGGTACTCACCCACCGTAGGCAGTTTTGAAATAGAAACAAACCCTGGTGAGAAACTACAAGCGGTTTCAACGTAACAATTGCCTCAATGTTTTCCTGCAGGTGGTTTGAATTCTAACCGTCTATGATGCTTTCTATAACAAGAATATCCACCTCTGGTGTGGGTATTATAGGCGGCTTTGATGTCTTGGCTCACAACCGCTTCACAGGGCCGCTTGTAGTGCCCATTTTTGTACTAGTGTCGAGTCTGCAACAACAATGGACATGTTGGGCCCTATTATCTTGGAGGAGTTGTTTGTAGAGAAGCTAGGGGGACTAGCTCTCAAGAATGCTACTGGTCTAGAGATGAGAATGGTCGCCTGCTAGTATATCTGGTGGGAGCGTCGACCCATCGTACATGAGAAAAAGGCGGGATTGGCCGTGCGTGCCATGATGAGCAACACAATAATAGTTGCAAACTCCATTGCTCAGAAGGAGCGGGCACCATCTCTGATTCGAAATAGGACTCGGCCAGTGTCAGGTAGGTTTCAAGCTCAATGTGGGCGCCTTCCCCCATGTTAATGGATGTAATGGGTCCTTGGAGCTGTTCTCTGTGACTCGTGGCTTTCTGGCGGCTATACATGCAGATACAAGTAATAGGCCCTCAACGTTCCTTCTATAAAATTGAAACGGTTCTAATGGGTCTCCAACTAGTAGAAGGAATGGGCAATCATCTACCTCGTGGTGGAGAGCGATGGCACTACCATCTCTATATGGGAGGATAGTTGGATCCTGGGTCTATCCACTTTGCCCCCCACGGTCATACCGGGGAGTACAACATTTGGTACCGTCGATCAACTCATCGACTCAGAAAATTGGACATGGTGACAAGAGGTGATCTGTAACTTTTTTTTATTCTGCCAGAAGCCGAAGCCATCCTGTATATCCCGCTGCGTTTTGGTGGTGGTGATGATTTTCTTGCTTGGGCCCATGGAAGAAGTGGCATCTACTCTATTAAAACTGCGTACCGTGCTCTCGTGACTCGGAAAGAGCATGCTGCTCTAGAGGAAGGGACGGTCACGAATACCTCACAGACCGATGAACAAATGTGGAAGCTACTATGGAAGCTCAAGGTTTTGCCGAAGGTGTGTGTATTCTTGTGGCGAGTTGTCCGTGGTATCCTACCTGATGAGTGCACCCTTCGACGTCGTCATATCAAAGTCATCAGTAGATGCAATGTATGTCTTGCGATGGATGAGGATCTGATGCACGCTTTAGTGCATTGCTCTCATGCCAAGTTGTTTTGGGAACAAGCACATGCGTTGTTTGGCATTCGAAGACCTCGCTTGCACCCAAATACATGGTCTCGGGATATTCTCTATGATGGGCAATTCTCTGACAATGAGAGGGTTGTGATGATCTCTGTCATGTGGTCTATATGGCATTCAAGAAACAGGGTTACTCATGATGACGAACAGCTCGACCCATTCACTTTGGTCAAGCGCATCAGGGAGGATCTGGCGTTGTTTGATATACCCTAGTCTCATGTTTCCATTCTTCCTGAACATGGCTAGGTACTTCCTGACGTAAGGGTTGTTAAGATCAACACGGATGCGGCTTTGAGCATGGATTTCGACAAGGTGGGTGGGTGCTGGCGGAGTTGCGCGCTCCTGCACTGCTTTACTTGGCGCTTGGAGTAAACCCCACTTGGGGTCTCTGATCCGTTCATTGGTGAGATGATGGCGCTGCGAGATGGGGTGATTTTTGCAACCTGCGTGGATTCTCACATGTGATCATGGAAACAGATTGCCTGGAGATTGTTAATCTCTGGAAAACTCGCCACTATAGCTTGTTTGTTGTGGCACCAGTATTATCAGAAATTGGAGAGCTAGCTTCCCCTTTCTTCTTTTGATATTCAACATGTAAACCGATCAACCAATGTACTAGCCCATCTTTGTGCAAAACATGCATGCACTCTGACGGTTACCGAAAGTTGGACTGGTTCGAGACCCTCTTTCCTGCTCACCAGCTTGTTAGCTGATGATGCCAGGAGTTCGTTCGTTGAATAAAGCTCTCTGATTGGAACGCAAAAAAAACTAGTAGAAGGAATGGGTAATCAGCTACCTCGAGGTGGAGAACGACTCATTGGAGATTGTACTTCAGGTGTGGTGGTGGCACTACAGGAATGAAACATGCTGAGTATAGCTTCGACAAGGCGCATAAGGCACTACGGGCAAGAAGCAATTGAGGTTTCACATGAACTCGCTCGCTTTAGCTTCATTGAGTGATCCTGCGAGGTCCGGAGTAAGGGTTGAAACCGGATCGAATAATTGCTGGACCGAATCCGGTTTCGAATTCATAGGATATGGGAAGAGAAAACACTAATTGCTGGACCGAATCCAGTTTTGAATTCAAGGATATGCGAAGAGAAAATGCTATCTCGCGGATATGGAACCGGATAGCGGATTCCTACACGCCTACACTAGATCAGGAATACGATGCGGTGCAGGCATTATCTGCCAGATACCAAATTATTTGTATTTACAATCAGATTATCCGGTCTAAAATTTTAATTATCCAATTTTTATGTTATGTTGGCCGTGCAACTAGCCAAAAAATGACTTACAACAATTTTTCTCGAGAAACCCAAGAGGCACTCAACTAGCGACGTGGGTGCATAGCTATTAGCTAGTTCTTCGACTTTGCGGCTTTCCTGGTCTATGCACACACCCTCATTCTTTTTTTATATAGCACCAACCGTTGGTACCCTACGCTTGGGAGCGCTTTGGAAGGGAGGTGGTACTAAACAATCGCCTCCGACACCCGTAGACTGTTCGCAACTTTCTTCTAGATGAAAGCAGTTCGCAGTTCACTGTTGTGTGTTGTGCACATGCAGTCGGAGAGGCGTAGAGAAATGTGGTGCATGCGCTTTAGTCTTTAGAGGCCCAATATGCAAGCACTTCGTGGTTTGTTTTATGGGTTGGATTACTATGATGGAATAATCAGTGAAAAGATCAGCCAAAGAATAAGGCATAGAGCGATGGATGACTAGGTTACGTACTGTTAATCATTTGTGGCTCTTTTTGTGTATTCTTGAGTACTTGTGGATGTTTCTTATTTACGATTATGTTTGTCCACTTTTGACCCGAGTGCATTCCGTTATCGTATTGGTATTTGAATCCGCATAATCTGGTATTCGAATATGCACCCGTCCCACTTCTGAATCCGAAAATAAATTTGGAATAGGATACGTATGACCATTATCGATCCGAATGCGATCTGGTTTCACCCTTAGTCCAGAGGGATCATCCGTCTAATTTCCTGGTTCCATTTCTAGTAAAGGACATATTAATTGTTTAAATTAATTCACCAATTTTTTAAGAAGCATGTTAATTTGCAAATTGGGATGGAAAGAAGCACCGATCTGACCAGCATGAGCCAACCTCCAATATTGAGCAAATTAGCTATCTATGTGGGGATGCGATTGTGATGTAATTGAGATCTTTATCCAAAAGAGGCTGCAAGTGGACCTTGCGAATCTTCTTTAACGACAAGGGGGGGGGGGGGGGGGGGGGGGGGGCTTAGGTAGGTGCACGGTGTTAAGCTTGTTGAATTCATGCTCCAGCCAACTCATCCAAAAACTAAACTTATGGAAAGAGATGGGCAATATATTTCAACACTCTCCCTCATGGCTAGGCTATTCAGTCCTTAGATGTGGGATCGATGTAGGCCGTAGAATCTTTTTCTTTAATACTACGTTGGCAGGGTCTCAGACTCAAAACCTCTTGGCTCGGATACCATATTTAATTCATGCTCCAGCTAACTCATCCAAAAGTCCGAATTGATGAAGAGAGATGGACAATATATTTTAAAAAAGCTTCATGCACCAGCCAACACAACAAAAGTCTGAACTGATGGAAAGGGCTAGGGTAATCCTCATATACACTTCAACACTCCCTCTCACGTGTGATGCCAGAAAATCAACACATGAATAGACTCAGAGGTATAGCTCAAGAGGCCTATACGTGAACACAGAGGGGGGCAACAATAAAGTTTTGGATAAACTGCGTAAGTCAGGACTTGAACTCAAGACCATAGGCGTTGATACAATGTTAAGCTTTATGCCACTAGCCAATGCAACCAAAAGTCCAGACCAATGAGAAGGGCTAGGCAATCCACATATGCACTTCAACAACCCCCTCACATGTGTTGTGGAAGTCAACATGTTAATAGAGGTATGGCTCAAGAGGCCTATATGTGGACACAGAGGGGGGCAACAACAATTTTTGAATAAATTGCAAAAACTCAAGTCCTTAGGCCTTGATACCATGTTGAGCTTCATGCACTAGCCAACGCAACCAAAAGTCTGAATTGATGGAAAGGGCTAAGGCAATTCACATATAGACTTCACACACATGGGAGCAGCAAGAAGGCACATGGGAAGCCTTTTATGATCCTTGAAGCTCAAGTTGGCCGCAAATGGATTGGTACGACGGGTGCAATTGTCTTTTCGTGCTGCGGAGCACTTGTCAAAATTGGTGCATAAGCCTGCCAAAGAGCTAGGCACAAGTCGTTCCAAGATTAGTTTGTCGCATGTTGGAGAGAGGACGACAACCACGTCGACAATGTACAATGACGCTCGGTGCTTGGCGCCAAGGCAACGCAGTGGCTCTAACATGCCTATGCCCTATAAATAAGAAACAACAACACCGAAAGGGGGTTGCCTTGCCACAACCCACGACGGTGAAGAATATGCCTTCCAGCCATGACGGCGAAAGGATTTTTGAGGATGTCGGTTGTAGAATAATGCAGACCAACTTGATGAATCTATCCCCAAAGTCGGTGTGCCGCAAGAGCTGTAGAAGGAAGGGCCATGAGATTGAACGGAATGCCTTCACAACGTCAACCTTGAGCGCGAGCATCTGATGTGCAAGGCAGTGGCGGTGAGCTAAACCATATGGAAGTTGTCGTGAATGAAGCAACCGTTAATGAAGGCGCTCTGGTTTTCCTTGATTAGCTCGAGGAGTCAATGTATGACAGAGGGCAAGCCGCCTGGAGAAAAACCTACCAAAGCTATATGACAAATAGATCCGGTAGAAGTGCTTGATCAGGACCGATTTTTCCTTTAGTAACAAAGACGATGAGGGCACCATTGAGTTCGGGAGGCTAACCACATAGAGCTGGTGGATGGTGGCGGTAATCTCGTGTTTGACGATCTCCCAATTGAGCTCATAAAACCACAAGGCAAGGGACGGTACAACCCATGATTGTTGACTAGTCTACCAGCATCTTCTCCTTATCCTCGTTGGTCAAGGTGACAACATCGTCATAGGCAATGGTGACCAACATGCTTTTTTATGGTGGCGATGGCATGCATGGGTGTGGAAGTAGCGTGTGTTCTTACTTTCCGTGCCCAACATCTGCTCCCTATCCTCGTGGGAGCGCTGGCGGGCAATGGTACGCTTGAGGGATGCCAAACCAAGCAACTTAAGCTTTAACTCTTTGCATAGGTCGAACTTCTTGAGGGAGAACTGTCAAGACTCTTGCACCACGTTGAGCAGGAAGATGCTTTCATTGGCCATGAGTAGTTGTAGCTTGATGCTACCAATATTTTGATTGCTCCACGACCGCATTGGCCATACGCTTTACCAGTGACACCCAAATGCTGGATTGGGTCGAGGTGCGGTTGCACATTCCAGTCATCGCAACCACCTAGCGGAAGCCATCAAAATTCGGCTAGATATCCTCGAAGTGGAACTTGTGAGCCCTAGGCGTCAAAAGCGTGGCGCACAGGATAATTGGGCAGTGACTTGACACCATGGAGAATCCAACGTGGAACAAGCAACTAGGATGTCGTTATTCCCAGTCCATCGAGCAGATCAAGCTGTCCAGCCACACCAAGGTCGGCGACCATCTCTCATTGCTCCAAGTGTAGCGCCGCTCGATGAGGTTAATCTCACCAAGCTCGAGGCCCCAGATTCCACCGTTTCCTCGATGACCTCGAGCTTGAAGTCGTCGGTACAGCCCAGGGTCCATGGTGAGAGGAGCACAACTCCCGGGACTCTTGGAGTAAGGCGAGGCGATACACATCAGGTAAAGGATCATATATGGTCGAGAGGCACTAAGGGCCAGTTCTTTTGCAGCTTATAGTAGCTTAACTACCAAATTTAGCCAAAAGTTCAAAAGAACTTGCTTTGGGGTGCTGGGCTTAACTTATTTTCAAGTGCATCTCCTTCAAAATGGAAACAAGATGGGGGTCGAGTGGCTTCCCGCAGTAGCTCACTTAAAAATGATAAGTTATATCCAAATGCCACTGTTATTTGCACATTTTACAACAAACATGCCACAACACTCACCTCCCATTATTCTCTCGAACACCCAAAAGAAAACCGACTGGACTTGTTCACCCCCCTCGCACGAGAGAACAAATTGGGGAGCTCTTCGTCCCTCGTTGCTAGGGTTCCTGCTAGCCATCGCCACATGAACCGCCATCACATCGCAGTCCAGTCGTCCACACCCGCCGCCCCTCCCGTTCCCTTAACGGCCACCACCAAGAACGGAGGGTAGTCGTTCTAGCCCCTGTCGTCCCCCTTTGATCCCTCGACGCTTGGACACCGATGAGCTTCAAGGCTGCGCGTAGTTGGCCTGAGCACGACAGGAGCAACAACTCGTCATGTTGCCCTCGCCTAAGCTGTTGGTTGTGAGCCTGAGCACCTGCTCGTCGTGGGAAGGTGAAAATCGCCTTTGTTCCTTCAGATGTGTCGCTCTTTGTGGGGCAGCTGCGGTTCTTCTATGACCAGTCGCTGGAGGTGATGAAGAGCATGTCGACGGCCTTCTACTTCTAGTCCATCTCGTCGGGATGGTTTCCATTGGAATTGGATAATGGATATCTAGATTACTACTTTCTGCTCGTTGTCACCATCACTTTGCTGAACTTTGCCATTTTTGTTGCCCTTGCCAAAAACCACACGCCCAAGAGGGCTAGATAGTTGGATTCCTCTTCTTCGTGTGAACTACACATATGGTAGGACAAAATGAGTGAGCCTCTTTAAAAAAATGAGTGAACCTTTAAGAAAGGAAATACTTCTCGTATTCTGTTGCTTTTCTTATTCCCTGGAATGGGTGTTTAAGCACGTGCGTGCGAGGTGTGTCAAAATATGCACGCGAGGGGCGGTCTCTTAGAGTGCATGGCATAGAACGGTTCAAATTTAAATCCCGTGATCATGGTGCGTGTCTCCCTTTTAGTTGGCAAATTATGGTGGTAGCACAAGGTGACTTTGGCTGGATGGTGCTCTTCGAGTATCGAGCTTCAAGGAAAATTTTATGTTTAACCTTCGATGGTTTTCGGCACGGTTGAGAATGGATCTTATGTTCACAAGGAGAGCACCTCTCATCACTTTGCATCCATTGATCAAGGTAATATAGGTACCATACGTGCTATTGTTGTGAGTGTCTTTCCTTGATGGTTAGGTTTATGGTGTATGCTTTTGTTGAGAGAACCATGTAATACTTTAAAGATCTTCCTTATTCATATCATATTCTCAAGGACTCGTATGTGAGACAATGATGTTTGCCTGATATTCGTATGTGTGACAATGATCTTCCATTTGTTCGACTATAACACTACATGATGTTTGCAAATTGATTTTATGTTCAAAGGTGGCCTTAGAGGAGTTTGGAGTGTCCAGGGGAAGGAGAAGCGAAGCAAAGGATACCCGGTGGTGGAATGATGATGTCCAGAAGGCTATTAAGGAGACGAAAGATTGTTTCAGACGCCTATACCTTGATAGGAGTGCAGACAACATAGAGACGTACTAGATGGCGACGAAGGCTGCAAAGTGAGCTGTCAGTGAAGTAAGCGGTCGGGCGTATGAGGACCTCTATACCAGCGGTTAGGCACGAAGGAAGGCGAAAGAGGCATCTATAAGATGGCCAGGATCGGAGAGAGGAAGACGAGGGTTGTTGTCCAAGTCAAATGCATCAAAGGATGGAGCAGACTAACTCCTGGTGAAGGATGAGGAGATTAAGCTTATATGGCGGGAGTACTTCGACAAGCTATTCAATGGGGAGAATGAGAATTCTACCATTCAACTGGATGACTCCTTTGACCGCTCGCCGTGGCCTGCAACAGCACCCGCGGTGCCTCGTGTGCGACCAAGAACCGGAGACGATCAGACACTTGATGCTCACATGCCCATTCACTAAGCAGACATGGCACGAGGTCCTATCTTGACTACGCTTGCCGGCGCCACCGCCCGAGCACGACGACTCGCTCATGGACTGGTGGCTGCGTGCGAAGGAGTCCACGCCGCCAACACTACGCAAGGCTCTGAAATCCGTAGCGCTCTTAGTACCATGGATGCTCTGGAAGCATATGAACGCGTGCGTGTTTGACCATGTTAGCCCATCGCTCAATGAGCTAGTTGACAAGATCAAGGACGAGGCCCGATGCTGGGCAAAGGCCGGAGCTCAAGGGCTCAGGGTCGTTTTGCCATCATCCTGGGACGTCCACTGAGCCAATGTTGGCTGTGTAAACCTGCCTCCTAGGAGGATGTAAATTCCCTCTCTTTCCAATGCAATGAAACGCAAAAGCCATTTGCGTTTTCTCGAAAACTGGATGACTCCTTTGATTATACTAGCAGGCATTTTGTGCGGCGAATCCAAGAGTCTGAGGTCAAGGAGGCTTTAAAAGGATGAAAGGAGGCAAGGCGATGGTCCCTGATTGTATCCCCATTCAGGTGTGGAAAGGCCTCGAGGACATAGCGATAGTATGGCTAACCAAGCTTTTCAACCTCATTTTTGGGGCAAACAAGATGCCAGAAGAATGTAGACGGAGTATATTAGTACCAATCTTAAAGAACGAGGGGGATGTTCAGAGTTGTACCAATCACCATGGAATTAAGCTGATGAGCCATACAATGGAGCTATGGGAGAGTCATTGAGCACCACTTAAGAAGAATGACAGGCGTGACCAAACATCAGTTTGGGTTCATGCCTGGGAGGTCGACCATGGAAGCAATTTTCTTGGTACGACAACTTATGGAGAGATACAGGGAGCATAAGAACCCGCATATGGTGTTCATCGACTTGGAGAAGGCCTATGATAAAATATCACGGAATGTCATGTGGTGGGCCTTGGAGAAACACAAAATCCCAGCAAAGTACATTACCCTCATCAAGGACATGTACGATAATGTTGTGGCAAGTGTTCGAACAAGTGATGTCGACACTACATCAAGGGTCAGCTTCGAGCCCTTATCTTTTTGCTTTGGTGATGGATGAGGTCACAAGGGATATACAAGGATATATCCCATGGTGTATGCTCTTTGCGGATGATGTGGTGCTAGTTGACGATACTCAGACGAGGGTCAATAGGAAGTTAGAGTTACAGAGACAAACCTTGGAATTGAAAGGTTTTATGGTTAGTAGAACTAAAACCGAGTACATGAGGTGTGGTTTTAGTACTACTAGGCGCGAGGAGGAGGAGGTTAGCCTTGATGGGCAAGTGGTGCCTCAGAAGGACAACTTTTGATATTGGGGATCAAAGCTGTAGAAGGATGGGGGTATTGATGAAGATGTGAATCATCGAATCAAAGCCGAATAGATGAAGTGGTGCCAAGTTTCTGGCATTGTCTGTGACAAGAGAGTGCCACAAAAGCTAAAAAAGGCAAGTTCTACAGGATGGATGTTCGACCTGCAATGTTGTATGGTGTTGAGTGTTGGCCGACTAAAAGGCAACATGTTCAACAGTTAGGTGTAGCGGAGATGCGCATGTTGACATTGATGTGTGGCCACACGAGGAAGGATCGGGTCTGAAATGATGAATACGAGATGGAGTTGGCGTAGCACCAATTGATGAGAAGCTTGTACAGCATCGTATGAGATGGTTTGGGCATATTCAGCGCAGGCCTCTAGAAGCTCCAGTGCATAGCCGATGGCTAAAGCGTGCGGATAATGTTAAGAGAGGTCGGGGTAGACCGAATTTGACATGGGAGGAGTCCGTAAAGAGAGATATGAAGGATTGGAGTATCACCAAAGAACTAGCCATGGACAGGGGTGCGTGGAAGCTTGCTATCCATGTGCCAGAACCATGAGTTGGTCGTGAGATCTTATGGATTTTTCACTTTTTGAATATAAAACTTTAAGAAATGAACTGGAGCGAGGGACAAGGAATAGATACTTGATGTGCCTGCTTGGGAGGCAATTAAAAAGGAATTGGTGGTCCGCTGTCCTCAGTCCTTTGAATGATTCATTTTCTTTTGGTGTGCAATGACATGACTAATGCCGACACATCTCCACCGTGGGTTTTATATTTTCACTAATCATGTCAAGTTTCCCCTTCATTGGAGTAACTACTTAAGGAATCTGTTAACCGGTTCATGGTTCCTGTAGCAAGAAAGAAGCCAAATCTAAATTTCTTAATGAACGGGGGAATGTATATTGCTGTATTTAAGATTTTAATTATTGATACAGTTTATCAATAGGATCTATTGACAGTCTAAATTCTCAGAATGCAGTCTAAATGAGACTCAACCTCTTAAACCAGCTCAAGTGCTCTATTCAACTCAAAACAAAGTACAAGAGACATTTGGAGGTGGCTTTTATGGACGCGTACTACCACAATGTGCATTTGGAGTACTTGTTGAAAGGTAAAGTTCTTGGAATCTTTATATCTTAACCAAGATCATCCTCCCCTACCGCTGCAAATTTACGCTCGTGTATCATGCTGTCTAGGTGTTATCAGATCTTAGCATTACCCCAACCTTTACTTGCAAGTGTTCACTAGGTGTATTACTTGCCAGCTAACTTCTTTAAAATTAATCTCTTTGAATGTTACAGCCAATTGAATTTGGGTGCTTTTGTGATGATTCACCTCATGTGTGTCCTAAAAGTATTTGCAAAAAGAGAAGAGAACAAAGATACTGTTTTTTTCCGGGTAAGAACAAAGATAGTTGATACGAGATTGTGCTTGCAATTCTTCATGATGTCTTGCATTTCATATGCATGGTAGTCTTCAACTATTCATTGACTTTGGTTACATTTTGAGGCATCAGTTTGATGAATTTTATCATTTAGCATGTCTAGCTCTGCATACTAGTAGAGTTTGTACTAACATTACCAAATTGTACTTAAGAAAACCACACTGCTTCCTTGATATTTGGACAATTAACTCTGCTTTTCCCTGCCATGTTATAATTAGCAAACCACAACCACTTTTCAAGTACTCAACTCCACATAATGTTATGCAGCACATATTGATTCTAATATGTTCCTCCTTCGGTCTTACAGGTTGCTCTTTGCCTCGAGCGCAATCTGGATTGAAGCAGCTTGAAGCATGTTTGAGTTTGAAGGAAGCTGATATCTGTCCTGCCAAGGTATGTCCGTAAATATATTTTTGACATTTTTTGTATCAGCACAACTGAAATTTTAATCTCTTCAGTTGTTCCAAAATTCAGTGGTTCAGTACAGTAAAGATGAGAAACCCATGAGTTCTCCATTGACACGGCTGCTGCATTTGTGATAAACTTTTAAAAGGTGGAAAAGCAAGCTGAAGGTATGTGCACTCCTCATGGCTGTTCTTGTCTCTTTTTTTTCTTAACGTTATTGTCTCAAGTTGTTTGCCTGTTGGATAGTGGAATTTCACAATTTATGTCACAGTTAGAACACTTGGAGAGGGATTTGTAACTGAATGTTAGACTCAACAGTAGATAAACGAGTTAACTGACCACTGCAGTATCGATTATCATGCATGTTTTATGAGCTTTTGAGAAGGGTGACAGATATCATTTGTACGATCCAAAGCTAAATAATTTTGTTCTCTTTGTCTAGCTTCGTACTTTGGTGATGTACCTGCTTACAGCCAAGGACCTCTTCAGAGTATTACCTAAGTAGACCATGTTGATGCACTTTGAGTGAAACAACGAGTCATCAGAGTTATGATGTAATTCTGTGAACACCCTTTTTATGTGAGAAATGCATCGTCTCAATTTTTAAGTTTAAACCTCATATGGGAGGATAGTTGTGATTCCAAATGTTCTGATTTTCGTCATGAGAAATGGCACGGGCTGAATTTGGCCACTGTTTTGAGGAAGGAGGTCAACAGTGTTCCCATAGTCTTTATGATTCAGCATTAGCTTTACACCTTTGTCATTTAACTGTCGAAGGTAAAACTATGATGGAAATTATTTCGAGTGTACTGGGTTTATGTTTCTTTCCTTGCCAAGACACTGCATAAGTGCGATGACGTATATGATCTGGAGAAATGGTTCTGATACTCCTAGAGAGGCTATAGTGTATTGTACTGTTTGTTCAATAGAAAATATGGATTCATGTGTAGATCATTTGTTAGATACTGGATATTTTCCATTTTAGGGTCTTGTTTAAGTCTTAAGTTTTCATCGATCTGAAATGGTAGATTGGCTGGCAGTGGAACCCATGGGAGTTTCCACCTTATTTAGCTCTTTCTGTGTATTGCGCTTGGTCCCCCATCCTCCTGTTCTCACACCATTTGTTTTTCTGCGGTTTGCTAAGATACGTAAGGTTGCCGCTGATCGATTTGGCTTGGGGTGGGTGTCGGCTTGTACAAATCTATGTGCATGCGTAATTGCAGCCTACGCTGATGACCGATGCAAATTTGATGGAAGGTGGTGCTCTCTGGTGATGAAGGATTGCATATTCTTTTGGTTAGTTTCCAGTTTTGCTTGCTGTGGTGATTATGCATATGCTGAACAAACACATGGTCTGCCAAGGTGTTGTGCTTTCATGTGGTTGCCTTCCGAATTATTTTCTTCTTCTGGTCAACCATTTGCGTGCTCTGATACTGATTTAACATGTCAAAGGAAATCTTCCACTTGTCAGCGCCCGGTGTTGTGAGTTCAACATGTTAAGTTATATTGACCTTCCTTTAGTTGTGTGCTGACGCTGTCAGCATACATGGTGGTGTAATGCCAAATTATTCATTGATGGGCACTGTAATGCCGATCCATCCTATCTGCATTGGTAACTGAAATATAAGTTAAAATTGGCCCGTTTGACGTGCTCAGGCCATTTAAGCTGATCTTAAAACAAATGGTCCTGAAAGTGTGTGGTGTCCAGTGTCCCATGTTTAAGCTGTGCATGTTTTGAAGATGAATGATACTGTTTATTTTGGGACCGTTCTCATTTATGTTTGTGCAGTTAATATAATCGTTGGTTGACTATAATTATTCATGATCAGTCCTCTGTTTTATTTCTCTAGGCTCCTGCGCCGAGGCTCATCTCTGCTACGGAAGGAGGCTGCGAGAGGATTGGGAAGCGTGGGAAACTGAAAACCGGTGCATTAAACTGGCCTCGGATGCATAGTGTCTGAACCCCAGTCACTTTTGTTGATCATATAGCGAAGAGACACCAACGGTGCAGGACATGAAGAAGCAGGAGAGGAAGTCGCGCAGAAACAGTTACCGCAAGAAAAGCCTCTGTGATGTTCTCCACGTAGCGATGTTGGATGTAACTGAGAATTCTGTTTTGCTTGCTAGTTAGTGGGTGCGAGCTTCAGTTATGTGTGGTTTGCATATTCAGTTGTTGAACCGATCAAAAGAAATATCTCAGAAACATTCAGCTGTTCTGCGTGGGCTGTGCCGCTGAGATATCTCCTTTTCAGTTTTGTTGAATAGATATACGTATGTCGTCGTACATTTTAATGAGCCAGTAATACGAGCAGGATATGCTTGTTTTGGAAACAGAGCACCATGTATCCTCAACTGCACATATACCATCAGGCAGACTGGATGAGATTCTTAGGATGTTGAATATAGATAAAGCCTTTGGTTGCATGTGTTTTTTTTAATCTATTCTCTTTGTTTTTTTGAAATAAATAAATAAGAATGACGACTCCGGTTACACAATGATATGGATTCATGGACATGAAAGGAAGGATTGCATCGCCGCGAAGAAGTGAAGGAGAGACTCTTCAATCGGAAATGATCAAGTGGCACCGAAGGCAGGTGTGGATGATCTTCCGGTGGAGACACCACTTAAAGACATGGAGAGTTCACGACTAGACTATTGCCGGTGATCAAAGACATTGGAAGAGGGGGTGACGGAACACGTAAGGCCTCGTTTGGTAGGAGAGGATCGAGGGGGTTTTGAAGGGAATTTCCTCGCGTGGCCCAGAAACCCTGCGAAACCTCGATGGCCCATTTGGTACACGGGGTTTCGGCGGCCCAACCCTCTCTGACCCCCTCCCACACCCTCCTTTCCACGCGGTTCAGAGCCCTCGAGGGGGGACGCGCGGATTTGGGGAGGAAACGACACCGCGCCGCCGCCCGCTCACAGTGCCGCCGCACGACTCCTCAACGCGCCATCTACGTCGACGTACCTCCTCCGCCGGCTTCTCCCCGATGGTAAGCCCTCGCCTCGTCTCCCCCTCTTTCCCCTCATCGTTCAGGTTTCTTCCATCCACCCGTCCATGGCTGCCGCCTGGTCTTCCCCGGCGAGCTCACCAAGCACGCCGTCGCCGAGGGCACCAGGGCCGTCACCAAGTTCACCTCCTCCTAGACTGATGACATATTGTTGGTTTCTGTATCTGCACTGTTGACTCTGCCTATCTATCTGCAGGTAGTGGTAGTAGTACGTGTTGTTGATTTTTTTACTTGGTGACTGAATTGATCTCTGCTATGCACATTAGGTGTATCATGGAGCGGCTGTAGTAGTAGCTTCAGACTTGGCTCCGGCGGTGCTCTGTAGTTAGGTGATGGTGTGTGCTCTGACCATGTTATCCTACTGCAAGATTTTTGCTGGAATTCATGTTCTTGGATAAATCAGAAGTGGCATATGCAACTGAATTATGTCGCTCTTAAGCCTTAACTAGCAAATGTCCTACCTAGCAAATGTGCAGATGTTTTGCCGATTACTGTGTAGCAAACTGTTAGCAATGTAGTACTATTTTGGCCATTAGTCTTTTTTCCGAACCATGCATGTATGAGAGCTGATAAAGGTACAAAAGAGGTTCATCTACAGGATACACTACACTCATGTTCTTATTTGACAACCTGCCGCTTGGATTCTTGTTTGGGTGGATGAGTTGCCTCCATCTTTATATGCTTACTAATGGTTGTTCATGTTCTAGAATTGTCTCGGTTTCCCAGTTCCAAGTTCCAACTGGTGGAATACATCTTTTTGAAGAATTAATTGTGTGTTACTGATTCAATTTGGCTGCTGCGACGTAAAGAGCAGGTTGTGGCAAATATATTGTTCACCCTGCTTCATCCAGGCTGCTTCTGGAACTGTGGGAAGAATGGAAGACTTGGCTGCTTGTGAGACGATGGGCTGGCTGAGTCCGAGCAGTGAACTACTAGGAAGAGGAACCCATAAGCATCTAGATAGATGGAGAGGTTAGTAGGATTAACTTAATTAGTACTCAAGTCCCAGCATTTGCATGATGTGCTCATATACACCCACACGTATGTTCCATCCATATAAAAGGATTCAGATATAGTTGCATGAAAGTGTGATTTGACTGAGATCCGATTTGGGGAACTCAAAGTGTTTGTTCATAGTTGTGGTCACATTGATATATTGTTCTCTGCAACTACTGTACTGGACTAGAGAGGAGATGTTATTCTGAAAAACATCACTCCTCTGGGTGCCTTATTTTTGTTCAATAGTTTTTTTTCCTTGTTTGAGTGTCGCTTTGCTAATTTTGTCTCTATTTGAAGGCTATATCATCTGAGCAGTCATCCATTACCCAGCTTAAGCCAATACAGGTTACACTCCAAACAGACCGGGCAAGTGATTGTCTCTCTGTAGATATTATATAGGCAATATTCTGCCAAGCTTAGAAAATATATATTATCCCAAGTTTGGTGTATATTCATTTTTATTTGCATTCGTTTATGTTTATAATTAGGGTCAGATGCTCGTTCAGTTGCACATGTTTGTCTGGAGGAATCGTGCTTATAAACATTCTTTATACCTTGTATTGTACAAGTCGTCATCAGTCACTCGATTGATTAGGTGGATGTTTGTTTCTAGTCTGAATGATTATGTATCATCTTACATGCCTATTCCGAGTTTTCCTTTGCCTGAATCATAATCAATTAACAGATAAGATCTTACACAGTTTGTTTCTTGTTTTGTATACTATTCCAAGTTGGTCTGTACTGCTTTTGTTGGAGAAGACATGAAGATGCAGTACTACTATGGAAATGTCTAACTGTTTGCCACTAAGATTGTAGTTCTCATATGATTCTCTTGCTGCTATTGAGTGATCCTTCATATTGTGGCTGTATGTGTTCTCTGGTTTATAAAGGTCATAGTGATTATTTTTGTGGAGTCCCCCTTGTTAGTTTATTTTTTCAGGTTACATCCTCAACTAAGATTTGGTAAGTAGCCATCTCCTATCTTCTCGGCACCGATTCTTTTTGCCATTCACCTGAGAAAGACAACATTAATACTAAGCTCTTGCTATGATCTTGAATTTTTGCAGTGCAAATGGCGGACATTTAGCTAGTGGTACATGCCTTGCCGAGCTCCCTGATGGATAGTGCTTGACTTGCAAGCATGGTGGAGGCTTTGTCCACAGTCTTGCAGTGGACGATATTGTTTGGTCGGCAATGATAAAGTGTTCCCACAATGGCTGCCAGAGCGAGTCACCTAGCACGAGCTTGATGATCACCATAGTGCTTCTACACTTCTGTAGCAACATGATTAGTTTTACGTGTGGATTCTACCTGTAGCAAGTTTTTCTGTTATGATGTTGTTTTGCTTGTAAAGATTGGATTTTTGGATGTCTTGCACCATCGTAAATCAATATGCAAACCCTGCGTATCAAAAAACACTTCTATACAAAAAGGATTGTGACTAGAGGGGGATTGGGAATTCAGGGGGATTTGAGAGGATTGGGTGGAAGAGATGGATTCACCGAATCCCCTCAAATCCCCACCCCTTTTGGGGCTGGAAACCCCCTCTACCAAACAAGGCCTAAGGGGGAGGGGCAGTTGTCCAGATCTTCAGGAATGAAACAAACAAAGAAAATATATAACTAACTAAAGAGAAAGAATAGAACTAAAAACACATGCAACCAAAGGTTTTGGATCCAACTCTCAAGTCAATAACGTTCTCGTCAATATGGATTCTCGGAGATCAAGAGGAAAACAAGAAGGCAAAGGTCTTGTTCACCCTCATGAGGTGGATAATTTGTTCATTCCTAACGAATTGCAGGTCTTGGATATATTCGATACAAGGGATGGCTTAATCCAACAAGAAAGAGAGCAAAGCTGCAAATGTCAACTATCCTCTTTGAGTTTTATGCTTGGCTAGCCTATATATGTAGTGTACAACTCAAATGAAAGGTCGATACATGTGCTCATTCCGGATTCCAACATGAAAAACCTATTAAAAAAACAACATTGAAGAAAACCACACACAATTTTGTAACTAGTTAGGGATAATTTCTGCTTATTAGCAACCATCTTAAGTTTAGCAATCATTACTACTCCCTCCATTCAATTTATAAGAAGTTGTAGAATTTTCAGATAGTGCCCAAAACAGTTCAATCTCAGCTGTCCGAAATGTCTTATAAAAAACCCGGAGGGAGTAGTAAGGATCGTGTTGCGTCTATATATCGCACCCACTCACATTATATACAGTCTTTCGTCATCGATAAGCAAGGACAGATTCATTCCCTTAAAAACAAAGGAAGAATGTTCCATCGTCATTTGCCTTTCCCTCTAAGCAACATATTATTCCCAATTTTTAGCGGTACTTGCCATTGTTGAAAAGTTTTACTGCAAAAGAATAACATAAGTGAATACTCTACTTTTTTTCACCGTTGTTTAATTTCTACGGAGCTTTTACCATGACTCCCTTTCCACCAGATATTTCATCGAGTAGTATCTCCAAATATCTTCTCTTTCCGGAAGTAGCACAGCACACTTTTCTCCCCAGCGCCACGTGGACGCTGCTCGCACGGCCAGGACGCCTCCCCTCCCAGGTACGCCTACGCGGCTTCCTTCCGTGCCGCACCCGTACATAAAACAAATCAGAAAAGGGGAAAGCGGGTCGGAAGGGGAGAAAAGTAAGCGCCGCGCACCGCAATCGGAACGGAAACCCCCCGCGCCGCACGCCGAATCCGTCGCCGGAATCCATCGACCGATCCGCCGGCCGGCCGACGGGAGAAGGGAAGCAGCGGAGATGGTGAGCGCCTTCTTCCTCTTCTGCGGGTGCGTGGAGCAGGCCAACGTGGCGGTGGTGGAGAAGTGGGGCCGCTTCCTCCGCCTCGCCGAGCCGGGCCTCCACTTCTTCAACCCCTTCGCCGGCGAGCTCGTCGCCGGGACCCTCTCCACCCGCGTCCAGTCGCTCGACGTAAAGGTCGAGACCAAGACCAAGGTTCGCCTCCTTCCTCCCTGCCACGTCACGATTGCTCTGCTCTGCTCTGTTCCCCCTGGATTGATGGTAGTCTTCCTAGATCGATCGCCGTTGTCACTCGCCGGCGCTAGATTCGCGATTACTACTGACCGCTGGAAGAGAGGCAGACGCGATTGCTTCTGCTGGGATGCTACTAGGAATTAATTGGTCCTGGTTACCCAACTCTCTGCAGCGTTGGGAAGGTTGTTGCCATGAGTTGAAACACCCCTGGCCAAGGCATCCCGGTAGTATTGGCAGAGAAATTATGTGTCTGGTCCGGTAGAGCGACCCTATCAATAATGTCATGGTACTAGTTTCTACTTCAGTAGACACATAATAATGCATATGTGGTTGCGGGTTGTTGCAGTCCCCATGTAATCTAGTGGGGAAATTTGTTTTGCCGTTCCAGACCAGTTCTGGGTTGTCCTTTGGGAGGTGCTTGGTAGTTCAAATCATTGTCGTGTTACAATGCGATTGCAGCACGCAGGGATGCTAGCTATGGCCGCTCAAGTATCTCTGAATGTGAAAAAATAGAGTAGTGTTACGTCTTGGGATGATGTTAATATTGGCTGAGAAATTATGTGTGACAGTGGGAGAACATTGCTTGCACAACGTTGGGTTATCTGCAATTCAATTGGGTTTATAGCTGGAGCAAACCTTCCTTTTTATCTATTTTTTCTTCTGATGGCAGATGTTTGGAAACTTGGCCATAATAACCCAATCGTTCACACATTCAGAGTTTCTGACCATATGATGGATAAGCTATGGTAGTTAAAAATCAAAGGGAAATATGTGTCATTGAAGGGCCATTGTCATAACATCGATGGCTTTGCTTGATTCTGTACTTGCTGAAACAATCGATTATCTCTTTTTCCCCTGCAGGATAATGTGTTTGTTCAGCTGATCTGTACAATTCAATACCGGGTTGTTAAGGAGAATGCAGATGATGCATTCTATGAGTTGCAGAATCCCCAACAGCAAATTCAGTCCTACGTCTTTGATGGTAAATATTAATATCTTGCTGTGCCGTTTATACTGTTTCTTCAAAGCCTAAGCTGGTGGCTGGTGTTCTTTTCCTGGAAAATAGTGGTTCGAGCCATAGTTCCAAGAATGGAGCTGGACAGTCTTTTTGAGCAAAAGAATGATGTTGCAAAGGCTGTACTTGAGGAGCTTGAAAAGGTAACTCCATTAACCTATTTTTCTTGTTACATGTATTACATACTGCCATGGCACATTGTTTCATGTATTTAAATCATTCTGCTGGATTGGTCAGCAATTTATTTTATTCAGTTTTCTTTGCCCCAATGTGTACCATTACACTGGATTTTGGTCAAACATGCTATTCTGATGCCCACAGATGTTACTACATTTTTGTGAAAATTGGATTTATGGTTCACTTAATACCACTAAAATAGTTCAGTTCAACTTATGTCACTGCTCAGACAAGTACATGGTTATCAAATTATAAGCAGCATATTTGTTTCTTCCTTGGATGATTGGTTTTAATTTCTGAGATAACCATATTCTTGTCTGATTTGTACAATGCTATCTGCTGTTTACCCTTATTGTTATTGCTGGTGGGTAATGCCTGTTTGTCCCCTAAAAGAACTGTTTCCCTCTGCAGTATCCACTATGCTTTGTTGTTTCTTCTTATTACACCATCTCTTGAGAAAGTGATCCTGTGTTATGTACATCATCTTCTTGGATGGCTCTGCTGAGTACTGCTTTTTTCTGTCTTGCATGGAAACTTGTTAACTTGATGAATCCTACCTCTGTTTGTCCAGGTGATGTCAGATTATGGTTACAGCATTGAGCACATTCTCATGGTTGACATCATCCCTGATGCTGCTGTCCGCAGAGCAATGAACGACATAAATGCAGGTATAATGCTGTTTTGAGCAGTAGTGTATGTGTATCCAGAGTCCTGTTTTCAGGTTGTACAGCCTGGGAAATGTTTATTACATGCTGGATTGTCTTCAAAACTTATCTCAGTTCTTACCCAACTCTTAAATTGCTGTCTTCTCTTCTCATGCTTCATATGGTTGTTCTCTAATAGAGTACACTTGTTTAGGCTCTAAGCAGTTCTGTTTATATGCATGTGTGCTCACTTTAGCCTGTCAACCCTTGTCACAGCCCAACGGCTCCAGCTTGCGAGTGTCTACAAAGGAGAAGCGGAGAAGATCCATCTGGTGAAGAAGGCGGAAGGGGAGGCCGAGGCTAAGTACCTGTCAGGTGTCGGCATCGCCAAGCAGCGGCAGGCTATCACGGACGGCCTGCGGGAGAACATCCTCAACTTCTCGCATTCGGTGTCGGGCACGAGCGCCAAGGAGGTGATGGACCTGATCATGGTCACCCAGTACTTCGACACCATCAAGGAGCTCGGGGACAACTCGAAGACCACCACAGTGTTCATCCCCCATGGCCCGGGCCACGTCAAGGACATCGGCGACCAGATCCGCACCGGCATGATGGAGGCGTCGAGCAGCGGCCTGTAGGCCGTGGCTGTCTGCCACGTGTATGGTTTGGTTGGATGGGTTTTCTGCGTGAGGCGGGGAGAGTCGATCTGTTTATATATATTGTTAGAATTATAGTAGACTACTTATTTATTTGTTTTTAGTGTGTAATAATACAGGCGCAGGGACTTGGTTGTGCATGAAGATTGTCGAATTCTGGTATTATATAATCATAAAATGGGAAACATTTTGTGTTAGATTTTACATTGGGTTTACTTGTTTGAGATGTGATGGGAACTATTCCGCTCCAATTTATTTGAAGTTCTAGCTTTGCACTAATTTCGCCAACGCTTTGGGGCCATGGCATGGCGACTCGCCGCTCCTGGGTCAAGAGTTGTACTTCCTCCGTTCTGGAATACTCATCGCGGAAATGGATGTATCTAGATGTATTTTAGTTCTAGATACATTCATTTCTGCGACGAGTAATTTGGAACGGAGGGAGTAGCTGCCAGGAGCGGTGCGGACTCCACTGTGCATGACAAATGGTAGTTGTTCTATATCAGGCGTCAGATAGATGAGGAAACAGGACACTCCCACGTCGACCTAAATGGACTGGAAGTGTTGTGGCCCATTTACGTTGTTCTAATTTTTGTGCAAAAATATATATTAACTAAATAAAAAATATCTGGAAAATATATTTATAAAAAATATACTATTAAAATAAATTTGATGTATAAAAAAGACTTCAGAAAAAACATATGTTTTGAAAATGTTCACTTTATGTCTAAACAAATATTCACATTATATTTAAAAAATGTTCAACATGTATTTAAGAAGCGTTCACCATATATATAAAGAAATGTTCAGTTTGTGTTTACAAAATGTTAACCGTATATATAAAAAAATGTTTTGCATATATTTTAGAAAATGTTCATCATATATTAAAGAAATGTTCAGAATACATTAAAAATAGTTTACCTTATTTTGAAAAAAAATTATGTATAGAAAATAGTAGATTTATAAATGAAAAGAAAAAGCAAACAAAAAAGATAAAGAAAAGAAAAACGAGCAAAAAAAAGTGAAGACAAGAAACTGAAAAAACCCATTCATGGAACCTTCTAGAATCCTCATAATACCAGCTGGGGGAGTATCTTGACAAAAACGGATGGGGAGTACCTAAACAAAACCAGAACAAAAAAACTGCAAACAGAAAAAAACACGCAACGAACAAAGCAGTACCAAACCTGTTACTGGGCCTACCCAGTTAATTATGAGGTCGCCTGCGGGCGTCAAATAGGGATTCGCCGACTGATAAGTCCCGTCAAATAGGTGTCACATTCGGTTCGCGCTTGGAAGCTGAATGAGAACCAGTTAGCTGCGGAGGTTCTCCGCCTTCGAATGAAAGGCAAGCATGAAGAAGCTGGCCAGCTTTCGGTAAGTGCTGCAGCTGCTGTTGCTGTGTGTTGACTGTTGACAGGATTTCTTCTTCTTTATGCAAGAGCAAGATCACATGACCTCTTAACTGATGTTTGTTCATTTTCAGAGAGCATATCAGAGAGGAATGGAGGCTGTGCTGGGGGACCAAGACACTTCTGCTGATGAGCCTAGGCATGAGAAGGGAAGGACCTCAATCAGGTTAGTCTATGTTACGCCAGAGTTCATTTGCTTTACCTATTATTAGTTAATATGATTTTCCGGTATGCATGTTAAGTGAGGCTTTCTCCTGTTTGTATCCCCTGCGGTGCGGTTGAAACAAATTCAGTCTCTTTGCTGGTCAAAATTCTTATAGCATCTAAGTTCCGTTGCTTTGTGTATTTGTTTAAACCAGTGCCGGTCGTACTTGGCAGTTGCCACTGAAGTGAAGCGAGCCCATGTATACAAGGCACCTGACATACCCTTAGTTTTGTCATTTTGAAATAAGTACAGTAGTACACAACAGATGTTAAATTTGAAGACGGCTCATGTACTGCTATGTGCAGATATTGTTATATCTCATTGCTTTATTACTATATATGCTCCTATAGTTTATCTGTTTGCTTAACATCCTATTGGCTACTTTTTTCTAACTGCACGCATACGATAAAACATATTGCAGCTGAGCAGAGGAAAGGGGAAGAAGATGCTGACCTGCATGCTGCAAATATGATTGTTCGGAACAAACATTACAACGTGTCTAGAAGTCTAGATGCGTCGAGGATGAGTATGATGATTTGGGTGATGCTCCCAGAAGGAAGAGTAAAGATACAGGTGAGGAGGAGAAGAGCACCCATAGGCACATCTTAACCCAGAAAGAGCGCTGTTTGTACTGTTTCGAGAACCCATCCAGGCCAAAGCATTTGGTTGTTGCTGTAGGAAACTTCACTTACCTGATGCTGCCTCAGTTTGAGCCTGTTGTTCCAGGGCACTGTCTTATTCTTCCGTTGCAGGTATTTCGCGCCATGCTTCAATGAGAACCGAGTCACAGCTGATCTGAATTCCAATCATTTTTACTGATTCTTTGATTTTTGTGGTTGCAGCACGAGCTGCAACTAGAGCAACTGACAGCGGGGTTTGGGAGGAGATTCGCAACTTCAAAAAGTGTCTCCTGAAGATGTTCGCGCAGCAGGACAAGGACGTGGTCTTCCTGGAGACCGTTGTAGGCTCAGGGCCGGTCCTGAGATTTTAGGAGCCCGGGGCGAAACTAAATTTTGGGGCCCTTAATAATAAATCAATACATGTATATATAAAAAATATTTTTGGTGAATACTTGATATTTGTGTTATTGTGATCTTATAAGTATCCCTATATATATAGAAAATATATGAATGTCGTTATCAAAAGACATCTTTGGAAATACGAAGGCATGTTAATTATCAAGGTTACTAGAACGATGGAGCATAGTTATATGGTTTCAGGTATAGAAGGTTCGAAGACAATGACTCCATGAATAGTGCTAAAAGAAATTTGATCAAAAAGCATAGTTGTTCTTGGACTGCTTAATGGTAAGATTATTATTCTATAAATAGCAGTGTCCAAGAAATTAAGATTAGAGGAGCAAATAAATAAAAATGATATGCAAAATATTCTTCATAGATTAGAAATCAAATCTGCAACCGTGCAAAGTTACTCCTACTAGTTGTGCAAATTTATTGTGCCATCCTATAATTCAACCCAAAACTACTCGTCACGATTTGCATCCAGAACATCATCCTGTTCTTAATCTATTTGAGATCTACACCCTAAAATCCTTGTTCCCAAACTGTAGAAGCATATCGGTCAGTGATACGTACAGCGGAAGACATTGACCTGACAGACAACGCTCAGATCCACAAACTACACGCCGTGCGCCGCCGGCTCCGACGCTCAGCCATGTATCTTTGGGTCTCCTTCTCGAGCAAGCGTTAGGTTAACTGTGGCGATCTCATAGCTAGGCGAAAAGGGCAGCGCGCGCTAGTGGAATGTGCCCTGGCTCCTAGCCCCCGATCCTGACCGGCGGTCCAGCTTTATTTAAGGGGATTAGACGCTCCAGATAAATCAACGTAGCTATTACTTCTTGGGCTAGGTGGAGCGATCCAGTACAGGCCCAACTACCTTGGGCATTCAGCGATCGGAGAGGAATGAAAGCACTACGTGCGCTCGGCTGCATTTTCTCCAAAAAAAAACGTGCGCTTGGCTGCACTGTGTGCGTACGCTACAGGCTATACGTACGTACCTGGGAAGGGGCCCCTTGATCGTGGGGGCCCGGGGCGGTCGCCCCTCCTGCCCCCCCCCTCAGTAGGCTTGGCCAAGCAACGGAGGCATTGCATGATCGAATGCATCCCTGTCCCCTGCGAAGTTTCACACAAAGCGCCCATGTACCTCAAAAAGGTAGGTTAGTGTGTACTGCTGTCTGCATGACCAGAGCCATTCGTTGTCCTGTCTCCTGTGCTTGAGGTTCTAATGAAAGCCGTTCTGTTTTCTTCAGGCGATCGATGAAGCCGAAGAAGAATGGTCCCAGCATGAGGCGAAGAAGCTCATCCCGACGAGCGGTGACCTACGGCAAGTCATTCCGGAGAACTTCGCCTACTTCCATGTGGAGTTTGGGCTGGACCGTGGGTTTGTCCACGTGATAGACGATGAGAGCAAATTCAGCACTGGTTTTGGACTGGATGTTATCAGAGGGGTGCTCCTCTTGCCAGCGCAGGGCATGGACCGATGTCCAAGGCGTGTGCCCATGGATGACCAGAAGCGAGCCGTCGCCGGCTTCGTGAAGGACTGGGGGCCAGTCGACTGGACAAAGCAACTCGACTAGATGTAAATAATTTCAGGAGCAGTTGGAAGATACAGAAAGTAACAGTTTTGTAGGAAAAATTGCGCTGTTGTTCTACATCTTGTATTTGTGTCTATGTTTTTTTTTTTTTTTTTTGCAAAAGTTGATAGTTTCACAGGATACGGTTGTGAGAATTTGATGATTCTGTTAGGCTTCTAGTTGAAAGCAAATATCTGATATTGAGCCCGTATGTATGTCACCGTTGATCATCATCGATGATCAAACTATATGAATGAAATAAAAAGGAGATGGGATTTTCCATAGCAGTTGATGATGTGGTATCTGGAATCCATGCCATCCCGGTCATACAAATGCTCAGCTGCTGATTCCAAGTGGCTTACTTTCATCCAGGCTCTAATTTACATTTTAAGAATACTAGGTATATGCCCGTACGTTGCACCAGGTGTTGAATTTTTTTTGATGCGACAGGGAGCATACGGGCACACATCATGATGCCAATAAAATAACAAAAAGAAGATTATGTTTTAGTTATGAAGCATAGAACTTTTGACAAGTTTGTCCTGAGATATACTAAAGCCAAATAGTATCACAGAGGGAAATCAAATTATCTGAACGACATGATGTTATTTCCCAAAAGAAGTTAGCTTTACATTTAAATTTATAATTTCCAATTGGTCCTCTTTATATGTAAATAAAAAGGTGGGAGTCAATATTACAATACACTTACCAAACATGTTTCTCTACGAAGAATTATCACCAAGAATCACCTGCCAATAATAAAAACTGAGAGCAAACCTGCAAAATAACAAATTGTTAACAGTACCTTCAATAATATAAATCTCACTGTTCTTGCACACCCTTGAGAGCATACCATTTTTTCCCTTCAGACTATACTCTCGTCTATGAACAGAAAAAGAAAACAATAGAAACTAAATTCAACTCTGCAGAATAACACAAAGCATCATTAACAGTTTAGTAATATAATTACTATTTTTTTGCACACCATGTGAATGGAGACACACCATACCATCCTTGTTACCTTCTGACTGCACTTCTATTTGTGAGAATTCGAGTAAGTAGATGGCAATTTAGCAAAGGAGCTCACTTACCAGTTTGTATAGCGCATGTAGAAGCTGATCCGCCTGTTTCTAATACGTAAATGCAAGGAGCTCAGCTCGGCGGGTGCGACGGACATGGCGAACGGAGCGCGGAGGCAACGGCGGCCGTGGCGCAGCGTCACCGGGAGGACGGCCTTGAGGTGCTTTACACTGGTGAGCCCGTCCCGGCTGCCGGCGTTTCGCCGACGTATATAGGTTCTCTTCCATGACTGATGAACATGCCCACAAAGGATCGGCCAGAGAGAGAAGAAAGAGATATATGCGCACAAATGATTGGCCAGAGAGATAGAAGAAAGAGATATATGCAGGATCGGTCAGAGATAGAAGAAAGAGATATATGCAGCAGCCTAGAGATTCATTTTCATTAACGCTAGGTAAAACATGGTGATAGATGAAAGGAAATGATTGAAAGAAGGAAGGAGATTGATCACCGTTTGATTGAAAGAAGGAAGGAGATTGATCACGTCATGAATGAATTGATTGCCATGCATGAATTGATTGCGTTTGGATTGATTGTGCTTGGTTACCTTATGTGAATTATTTGTTTACCAAAGATAGAGGAGGGAGAAAAGAAAATCGGTAGGAAGAAAACCGGTGGAGAGAAAACCAGTGGAGGGAGAAAAGAAAATCGCTCGAGGGGAGGGGGAGTCGTACACAGGGTTGGACGAAGAGGGGGGAACGTAAGAGGGGAAACGGAACACTCCGTTTCTTTTAGGTAGTAGAGATAGTCCGATAGGTTTTTCTTCTGGCGTGTTTTGTCCTGAAAATGCAGACATTTCATAGAAAAAAGATTAAAAAATACAGTCCGTAGAATTTTTCTTCCATGGTGTTTTTTCTTGAAAATGCAGACATTCATAAAAGGAAAAAGTTCACATTCTTGAGGTTTTGCAAAGAGTAAAGCAGGCACTCTACCATCTGAGCTACATCCCCTTACATTGTGCCAATAATTAACAGCCCATATTAATTTTTTGACAACACGTGTCATAATTTTTTTTCCGCAATGAAAAGCATCCTTTATTAACCAAAGTGCACCTCCTAACACCCCTCCCATTTCAGATTCAAATTCAACACCACTTCTTACATTCCACCCATCTTCTTCAATGATCATTGTCGTGGCCATCTCAAACTCATCATGTTCTTTCTCCTCCTCCGACTATGAGTTGTCAAAAAATTCTTTGACAAATCTCCTCTGTGTGAATTGCATCACAAATAAAAAAATATTAAAAGAAAAGGTGAACAGAAAAAGGGCATTGTGTTTTTTTTTTGCGGGGAAGGGCATTGTGTTTGAACTCATTTCCACAATTATTCTAGTTTCTTTAATAGGTGGAATTACTATGGGTTAACGAGGTGGAGGCGGCAACTATGCGTGACACGACAAACTTTTTTTGAGGGAAAGCATGACATGACAGATGGGAAAATGCAATTTGGCACTTCCCGCGCCCGATTTAGCTCTTTTCATATGCAGTGCCCACGTTGCTTTCGATACGTTCTAAGCAGACCCACCCATAGTTCGTCTCTCCCATCACTGGTTTTGGGAACCTTCTAGAAAGTTCCCGCTGGTTAGCTTGGGCTGTCTTATTTTTTCTGTTTTTTCAGGCTTGATTTTTTTCCTTTTCCTTTTTGGTTTTCTTATTGTTTTGTTCCTTATTTTATCAAATTCATGAACGTTTTCAAGCCACAAACCTTTTTCAAATTCGTGAATGTTTTATAAATCCATGATGAGTATTACTTCCTCGAGTGAAATTCCGCATCAATTATTCCTTGTCACAAGTATTAATTGTACGAATAATTCCATGATGAGTTAAATAAATAATAATCATGTTGAATAAATATTGAAAGCCACATAAATATCCAACACTCTCGTGTGTGTGTGCGCGCGCGCTAATTTATAATAATTTTAAATTTTGTACTAACCAATACCAATAAATTTTCCTTCGTTATTTCTTCCAAACTTTTTTTGCAAACACATACCACTTCGTCAATTATTATTTTTATACTGTAATATATTAATTCAAACCTTGATGTTTATCATGCAAATATTTCAACAATATTACAAATTTCTACATTCACATTCGAACATAACATATGTTCCAAATGAAGTGCCACTTCAAACATCCCTCCCATTTCAGATTCAAATTCAACACCACTTCTTACATTCCACCCATCCTCTTCAACGATCGTCGTTGTGGGCATCTCAAACTCATCATTCTCTTTCTCCTCCTCCACATATGAGTCGTAAACAATTCTGAGACAAATCTCCTCTATGTCAATTGCATCACAAATAAAAAAAATTAAAAAGAAAACGCGAAAGAAAAATGGCATTGCGTTTGAACTCATTTCCATAATTTTTCTAGTTTCATTAATAGGTGTAATTACTATGGGTTAAAGAGCTGGAGGTGGCCACTGTGCATGACATGAAAACTATTTTTAGGGAAAGCATGGCATGACAGATAGGCAAATGCTATTTGGTGCTTCAGGCGCCCGATCTAGCTCCTATAGTACACAACACCCATGTTGCTTTTGCTGCGTCCTAAGCAGGCCCACCCATAGTTCGCCTCTCCCATCACTGCTTCTAGAAGGTTCCCATCAGTTTTCTTGGTCAGGTTTCTTTTTTGGTTTTTTCAGGCTTGGTTTTTTTGCTTTTACTTTTACTTTTATATTTTTTTTCTTTCATTTTTATTTTTTCCTTTCATGATTTTTTTTATGAATATTTTGGATTGCTTATCACATGTGACATGTGGTAAATTCATGGACTTTTTCAAGCCATAGACCTTTTCAATTTCGTGAACGGTTTATAAATCCGCGGGCTTTTTTCTAACATCATACACTTTTTTCTATTTTATAAAACTCAGTGAACCATTTTTAACTCATAGTTTTTTTGAAATCCATGAAAATTTTCAAAATCCATGAACTTTTCCAAATTCATGAACTTTTTCAAATCCACGACAGATTTTAAATCACTGACTATTTCAGACCACAATTTTTTTAAATCCATGAGTTTTTCCGTGAAATTTTTTCAGACCGTGAACTTTTCAAATCCGTGATTTTTTAGATTTCCTGAACTCTTTTAGAATCTATGATATTTTTCAGATATTTGAACATTTTTCAAATCCACAAATTTTTTGAAGCTCGCGAGCTTTTTTTTCAAAGTAGTAAATTTATTTAAATATGAAAAATATTATATATTATTATTCTTGAAAAAGTAAATGCTCAAATAGTCAATGGATGACCGGTCAACCATGCACAGATAGAACCAAGCGTTGTGCAAGTGAACGAAGCGGCATGCGCTATGCGAGCGAACTAAGCGAGAAGCCAGGGATTGGCTGGTTTGTAGGGCCAGCTCAACCGAGCGGCTGCATGTGCGCCAGTGTGTGAACTGGCCCCTGCGCGTCGATTAGGAGCTCGATGCGAGAGGTAATGTAGGAGTCCAACAACCACCGAATATGCCAGGATCTTATTGCCGGGAACTCCTATTTGCCACATTCTGCGGCAAATAGACGTCTATTCGCACAGGGGGCGCCCCGACTGCGCCGGCCCATTCGAGTTGAACTGTGCCGGTCGAAAAATGCACAAAAACATAATGGAGCTTTCTAGGCTTCAAACGCAGACCTGCTGCTTGTGCACGAATCCGAATAACCAGTCCACCTACTTCGTGATGTTGACATAAGAAGCAGAGCAAGTCTAAAGAACTAAATTTAGCGGCGTAAACTGAACATTACTTAAAAAATTGCAAACATTGTTTCAAATTTTGAACACTTTAAGTTACGAATAACTCTTAACAAACGCGAACAATCATAGAAATTTCTCATCAACTTTTGGAATTATGAAGAAATATTCAAATTCCTGAACAGGTTTGGAAAATGTGAGCGGTATTCGAATTTGTAAACAAAACTAGGAAAATGGAGCATCGTTAAAAATCTGAACAATTTATTTAAAACTCGAACATTTTTTTAATTTTTAGAACATGTTTTGGAAACGTGAACATTTTTTGGATTTGTGAACAAAATTTGAAAACAGGGAACAAATTTAAATTCAGAGCAAGAAAATTAACCTGAGAACAATTCAAAAATCCTTAAAATACTGAACATGGGAAAATGTTTTATATAGGTGAACAAAATTTCTAAATCTTAGAACATTTTCGAGAATGTGAAAGTTTTATGAATTAGTGAACAAAATTTGAAAACAGGGACAGCTTTCGAAATCTAGAACAAAATTATGAAACTGAGAACAATTAGGAAATCCCGAATTCTGAAATAGGAACATTTTGAGAACTCCCGAACAAAAATCATAAAAGCGATCAATTTTTGAAAGGAGGAACATTTTTTTCAAATCCCAAAAAGTTAAAAATAGGAACAAATTTTGGAAGTAGGAACATTTTCTGAAACTCCAAAACAAAATTCAAAATGCAAATATAATTTGAAATCATGAACATTTCTTTAAAATTGGAAAAATTTCTGAAACTCCCGAACAAAATTTTGAACACATGAACATTTTTTGAAAAAGAGTTTTTTTATTTCATGCACAAGTCTTTTCAGAAAACATGGATTTCTTGAAAATTCTGCAACTTTTGGAAAAGATAAAAAAATTAAAAAATAATAAAGCAAAAAGAAACGGAAACAGGAATCCGAAAAGGAAAAAAGAAACAGAAAAATAAAAATGAAAATAAATTACAAAACAAAAACCTAGTTCAGGAATCTTACGGATTTTCCACTTTCTGAATATATAACTTTAAGAAATGAACTGGAGCAAGGGACAAGGAATAGAAACTTGATGTGCCTGCTGGGAAGGCAATTAAAAAGGAATAGATGGTCCGCTGTCCCCCTTAGTCCTTTGAATGATTCATTTTTCTTTTGATGTGCAATGACATGACTAATGCCGACACATTTCCACTGTAGGTTTTATATTTCACTAATCATGTCAAGTTTCCCCTTAATTGGAGTAACTACTTAAGGAATCTGTTAACCGGTTCATGGTTCCTGTAGCAAGAAAGAAGACAAATCTAAATTTCTTAATGAAGGGGGGAATGTATATTGCCGTATTTAAGATTTTAATTATTGATGCAGTTTATCAATAGGATCTATTGACAATCTCTTATGCATGCCTTCGGTGGTATACTCCATACATGTTGAAGCTCTTAAGCCTCTTGTTTGCCACATTGTTGTTTAGGTATCAAAAGCCTTATCTTTTGAAGGTATTGGCTTATATTTTTGCATGAGTAATTATGTGCAAAATAATAAAGCATCACTGTCTTGACCTTCAACATTGTTTGTATCATTGGTAGCTACCCATGAATCTACTATGAAGGTGTTGAATGTCAACTGGTAGGAGCAGACATCACCTATGAGTTTACGTGAGGGGGCAAAATATTTGAAACTACAGTGATTCTATGTTAAAAAAATGCTTTGTCACAACTTCACATTCTACCCCGAGGTCTCTGCTGAGGAGTTTCATGGCGCCATTGCTCTGATCACGAACTACCTGGAGGGACGTGGATGGCGCATCAACTACACATCCCGTTGTGGTATGGGTACTGCTCTGGTTCAGTTTATAACTGCCTGTTCGCGTGATACTGCTGTCAGTCTTAGTCCGTTTCAGATTGGGGACTCTGTTCTTAGAATTAGCAAACAGGATAGAGGTCTTAATTACCGCAGCATAACCTTCACTCATGATGTTTGGATCTTACTCATGAACTATCCATTAGAATGTTGGGATGTTGGGGTGATTAGCCGCACTATTTCTCCATATGGTCGCTTTTTGATCTGGAACAAAGATCCAAGGGACAAATCAAGGGTTATTGTTAAACTCAGGGTCATGAATGTTGACACTATTCCAGTTAGCTTAGTAGTTCTGAGGAATCTTGATGATGTTGGCTATGGTGATTCATGGACTTGCCCAACTTATATTCTGTCGAGGGATCTGATTGGTCAGCAAGGGGGTGATGAGGATCCATTGCCACCTGATGGTGGAAATCCTCACCCCCTTCCTCATGTTCATGGAGGTTTCTGGCATGATGAGGTTTTAGGGAATATACCTATGGATCAGGTTGTTATTAATCCTCATAATGAGAACCTTGGTGCACCTTATGAGGATGTTCATGTTGTCCATAATGATAATGTGAACCATGCTGCTGATCACCTGGCTGCTGCTACTGAACCTATTACTGTTGATCATGTTGAGGCACCTGTTTTGGAGGAAGTAAGGGCACCTGTCCAGATACACTCCAGTACACTCTATGTTGAACCTCATGAGACACTTGGGCCTGATTAAATCCCAATTAATCATGTTTCTTCACAGCCCAGCTCTCAGAAAGTTCCAAGTCCTGTGTTTATCCCCAAGAACTGCAGCATGAACTACAATGACATACCATCCACTAGCAGTTCCCAGCCTATGCAGACAAGCAACATTGCTGTTGAGGGTGCTACTGAGCACATTAATGTTCTTCAGGAACTTATTGGTAACCTGGTGACAAATGCTCAGGACATCATCCCCAAACTTGGTGGCAGCCAGATTGTCAATGCTTCCTGCAATGTGGTTGATGTTGTGGGCACAAATGGTAACAACAAAAGATGTTATCTGCAGATCCAAACCATCCAGAATGAGCCACCTAAGAATGCCAGCTCTGTCAGCATTGAGGAGATCACATGCCAGGAGTTTACTGAAGTCCAGAAACCTTCTAACAGGTAGAAAAAGAAGAAGATCATTGATGACTCTTTCTGCAGGAGGAGCAACAGGATTGCCAAGCTCACCAGGGGCTTCAAAGACCAGGCTGCTGCAGATAATGCCATCAATAATGATGTTAAGGCTGTTCATAGTACCAAACAGGGCCCTAAGAAACTGAAGAAAGATATATCTGTTAACCTGGGACCTCAATTTGATGTTGTGATTATTAATAAGCAGGCACCTCCACCACCTGAATTTCCTATGAAGACCCTACAGGCTATTGGCACAGGTCCATGTAAGATGGCACCTCAGGATGTGTCTCCTAGTGCTCTGATGATTAGGATCTCCTACTATGATGTGGGCTTTGGTGGCTCCCCTAACTGCCATCTTGTTATGATTTCCATGCTTTTTGCTTGCTCTACCATGTCATTTGGATGCCTGCGTGCATCATCTATCAGTTTGGTGTGTAATAATTATTACTTGTGCTACCTATGTTATTGGAGACTGCCTGTCAGATGCTTATGCTGTTATAAATGCTTGTTCAGCCTGGTTATCTCCTATCTGTCAATGTTCCAACAAGTATTATACAGTGATATTTCTTATACCTCTGACACTTGCTGCAATAGCAAGACTCACAGATCCTGTAGGAGTACATATTATGCTATTCATAATATGTCACAATATTACTACCTATACATTTGCCATGAATAGAAGTTGGAATATCCTTAATTGGAATGTTAGAGGTATAAACTCCACAAGTAGGTGGAATGACATTAGAAAGAAAATTGAGGAAAGTGCTTGCTGTATTATGACTTTTCAAGAAACCAAGAGAGATACTTTTGACAATGCTTATATCAAGAATTTTTGCCCCAAGAGGTTCAACCAATTTTGTTTTTCACCTTCTATTGGCAACTCTGGAGGTTTGATTACTATTTGGAATGGCAACTTAATGAAGGGCAAAGTGATATCCCAAACTACTATCAGATCACCATTGAGTTTACATCTAATCTAGATAATACCTGCTGGTATCTCACTAATGTTTATGGACCTAACAGCTCTGAAGGTAAACAGGAATTTACTGATTGGCTTATAGGTCTGAATATGAACCAGTCTAAGTTATGGATGATTCTGGGTGATTTTAATTTCATAAGAAGTCCTGACAATAGAAACAACCTGGTGGTGATCCTGCTAGTATGATGACTTTTAATAATATCATTGTCAATCTGGATCTGGTTGAAATCCCACTCAAAGGAAGAGCCTTCACATGGAGCAATAAACAAGATCAACCTCTATTGGAAAAGTTAGACTAGATTTTTACCAGCTCCCAGTGGACTACTGCCCATCCATCTACTATGGCTATTCCATTAGCTAAAATTTCTTCTGACCATGTACCTATCAAAATCCAGATTGACAGTAATATTCCCAGAAGCCAGATATTCAGATTTGAAGAGTACTGGACTGAATTCAGTGGTTTTATTGAAACTGTGGAGAAACATTGGTTGAATTCCACTCATTTCTCTGATTCTGCTAAAAATTTAAACTCCAAGTTTAAAGCTATCAGAAGAGGTTTGAAATCATGGAGCAAGCAATACTCCCAGCTGAACAAAATCATTGATAATTGTTGTTTCTATGTGAAATTATTTGATGGCATTGAGGATCAAAGACCACTAGCTAGGGTGGAAAAGAATTTCAGGAAATTGCTCATCAAACATACAAACAAGTTGCTGGAGGCTAAGAGAATTTATTGGAGAATCAGGGAAAACATCAGATGGGCAAACCTTGGTGATGAAAACACCAAATTCTTTCATGCTATTGCTACTTATGTATTTAGGCACAACTACATCACATATCTTATGACTATGGATGGACAACAAGTATTTGATCATGATCATAAAGCTGCTATACTATGGGCTTCTTTTAAAGATAGGATTGGTACTGAAACAACCTGCACACAAAACTTTGACATATCCCATCTTTCTATGGAGGAGGATCTTTATGATCTAGACATGCCCTTCACTAATGATGAAATTGATGATATCATCAATAAAATGCCCAATGACAAATCTCCTGGACTTGATGGTTTTAATGGCCTGTTTATGAAGAAATGCTGGCACATAATCAAGCAGTACTTCTACAAATTCATCAATGATTTCTACAATGAATTTGTTTCCCTTGCTCCTGTTAACATTGCATACATAACTTTGATACCCAAGAATGACAATCATGAAACCCTGATGATTATAGGCCCATCTCCCTTGTAAGTATGCCTATCAAAATTCTTACTAAACTCCTTGCTAATAGAGTGCAGCAGATTATTATATCTAGAATTAGCAAGAATCAATATGGGTTTATTAAGACATGGAATATTTAGGATTGCCTTGCATGGAGTTTTGAATACATACATATGTGCCACAAATCCAAGAAAGAAATCATTATTTTTAAGATTGACTTTGTTAAGGCTTTTGATAAAGTGAACTACAAGGCTATCTCACTACTAGGAAAAGGGCTATAGATAGGATTGATACTAATGGCGCACCAGGGAAGCAGTGCGCCACTACTATATACTAATGGTGCACCTGTTGGTGATGCGCCATTAGTGTGGAAGACACTTATGGCGCACCAGAAACAGGGTGCGCCACTAGTATTAAAAAATTTTCTTCCATTTTCCATACATACTAATGGCGCATCAGGTAGAAAATGCGCCATTACTAGTTCTAACTAGTAATGGCGCACCTGGTAGAGAGTGCGCCATTACTGTAATTTTTTCTTATTTTTTTTTGCAAAACTACTAATGGCGTACCGTTTCACAGTGCGCCAACTAGTAATGGCGCACTATTAGACTGTGCGCCATTAGTATATATATTTATATTTTTTACTTTTTTGCAAAACTTCTAATGGCGCACCACCTGCCGGTGCGCCATTAGTAACCAGGGTTACTAATGACGCATTTCCTTGTGGTGCGCCATTAGTAACCTGGGACCCCAACAAGATATTTTGGACAGCCCCACACCTACCCACTCACTTTCCCCACTTCATTCCCTCCACCTCCTCCAAGATTTTGGCTGCCTCCTCCTCCTCACCTCATTTGCACCATAGATTCATCAAAATTAAGTGGTGAAATTACCTTTTTTTGATAGGTAAGTAAGGGGAAAGCTATCTTCATGATGTAGATCTACTTTTTTTCTCCCTAGCTCGCTCCAACAACGTGCACATGCACTTTTTGTGGCCTAGCTAGATCTATGTATGTTTGTGGTGTTGCATGTGTTTGTGGTGTTGCATATATGTTTGTGTTTGAAGGTACCGGTATTTGAAATGCGATAGTTGCCAATATTTTGCCGGAATGTTTTGATTCATTTCCGTTTCGGCGAGAATTTTGGCACTATGCATTCTTTTTGGTCCTATTTTTAGGGAAGGTCATGCCAAATTTTTTCTTGATTCTAAAATATCGTTTTGCTCTACCCCGCAGGCGACCATGGTCCGCACGATGACTGAAGGCATCGTGAATAGGTTTTTGAGCTCCGCGAAGGCCGAGATGCTTCAAAAGAACAAGACGGAGATAAGATGTCCGTGTCGAAGATGCAAGCTGAAGAGCCTTATTGCGGACCCGGATTCCGGGCAGGTGCGGGACCACCTGCTCTTGCGTGGTTTCATGGATGACTATCGGTGGCAAGGTGATGAAGATGACTATGAAGTCGTCCATGGCCGGGGCCGGGCAATAAATGAGGAAGGGCAACAAGACAAGTACCACCGCGGCGAGGGCGGGCGAGAAGACGAAGAATCTCCAGGACATGATCACGACGGTGATGCTGTACACAGTCATCATGTAGAAGATGTCGTACATGATGATGAGGAAGATCAAGACGAAGGGCATGATCATGAAGATGAAGATGCCGGAGCAGACGACGATGGAGGCTGGGTGCAGGACCCTCATATTCAAGAGCTGCTTCTCAAGCAGACGGATAACGCAAGAGCTGCCGTCCGAGAGAAAGCCAAGCTGGATCAACTGGAGATAGACGCGGTTACTCCATTGTATGAAGGATGCATGCCCGAGGATACCCGCCTAAAAGTAACGCTCATGGCTCTGGAGATGAAGGTAAAACACAAAATGACCGACGCATGCTTCGACGAGAACATGTCATTCTGGCACGAACGTCTTCCCAAGGGGAACAAGTGCCCGACCAGTTTCGAGGAGGCGAAGAAAATCGTGTGTCCTCTGGATTTATCGCACGTGAAATACCATGTGTGCATGAACAATTGTATCATTTATCGGGACGAGCACGCGGAGTCTACCATATGTCCGGTGTGCGGCGTCACTCGATACAAGAAGAGGAAGAAAGCTCCTCGAAAATCGGTGTGGTACTTTCCGATCACTCCTCGTCTGCAGCGGTATTTCGCGGACCCTAAGGTAGCAAAGCTCCTGCGTTGGCACGCGGATAGGGAGGAGAAGAAGCGGGAAGATGACGGAAATGATCCGGAGATAAATAAAAAAGACAAGATGCTGAGTCACCCTAAGGATGCGAGCCAGTGGGAAGCGTTGAACTTCGAATACCCAGAATTTGGGAAGGATCCAAGGAACATCGTGCTGGGCGCGAGCAGCGATGGAGTCAATCCGTTTGGCAGCCAGAGAAGCACACATAGCACCTGGCCTGTGTTTGTGTGGATGTACAACCTTCCCCCCTGGTTGTGCATGAAGAGGAAGTACATTCACATGAGTATGCTAATTGAAGGGCCAAAACAACCAGGGAACGACATCAATCTGTATCTGGGGCTGCTGAAGGAGGAGCTAGACACGCTGTGGAAAACGCCAGCCAATACGTGGGACGCCGCAGAGAAAGAATATTTCCCTATGAGAGCCGCAATGCTCACAATGGTGCACGACTATCTCGGTTACGGATATCTCGCGGGGCAGGTAGTCCACGGATTTTCTGGATGCGTAAGGTGCATGGATGACACAACATATCGCCAGCTAGACAGAGATCCCGGGTCTTCGAAAACCGTGTTCATGGGACATCGAAGGTGGCTTCGCGACGATGACCCGTGGAGGAAACGCAAGGATCTGTTCGATGGTGAAACCGAACCCCGAAAACGCCCGTGTACGAGGAGCGGCGAGGAAATAGACGAGCTGTTGAAAAATTGGAAAGACTGCCCACTGCCGGGAAAGAAGCAAAAGGCGCCAGAGTCGGGAAAGAAGCGAAAGGCGCCAGAGCCACTGCTGAAGATATGGAAAACGAGGTCTGTTTTCTGGGACTTGCCGTACTAGAAGATCCACCGTGTGCCTCACAGCCTTGATGTCATGCATATCACGAAGAACGTGTGCGAGAGTCTGCTTGGTACCCTGCTCAGCATGCCAGAGAGGACCAAAGATGGGCCGAAAGCAAGGGCAGACTTGAAATCAATGGGCATCAGGCAGGAGCTTCACACTAATGATGATGATGATGATGAGGCGAAGCAGGACACAGAAAGTCGTCGCAAAGGAAAAAAGGCCAAGAAGACCGGAAATGACTACCCTCCCGCGTGCTTCACTCTAAGTCAGGAGGAGATCGAGCAGTTTTTCACCTGCCTCCTAGGAGTAAAACTTCCTTACGGTTACGCGGGGAAGATAAGCAGATACCTAGACCCAGCGAAGCAGAAGTTCAGCGGAATGAATTCTCACGACTGTCACGTGCTGATGACGCAGATACTTCCAGTTGCAATCCTACCTAAAGGACGTCCGTTCCACAGAAGAACTCCATTTGCGAAAAAGAAGGGCAAGAAGATTATGAACAGATAGCTAGCTAAGATCGACTGTATTTAAATCGTAGTCTTCATTTCTCGGTTGTATTTCATGGGCACTTTTTGATATCATGAATATTTTTAAATTTCATGGGCACTTTTTGAATTCATGAATATTTTTTCAAATTTGATGATATTTTTTCATATTCAATATGAAAAAATATTGAATATTCATGAGGACACTCGATCTCGATCCACCTCCCTCTCGATAGCTATCCCCCTCGCCGCCGAGCACCCCCCGCACCCTCCCACGGCCCGCTCCACCGCCGCCGCCGACCCTCCGCACCCTCTCCCGGCCCGCTCCACCACCGCCGCCGACCCCCTCCCCCGGCCCGCTCCACCGCCGCCGCTGACACCCCGCACCCTCCCCCACTTTTTGATGATATTTTTAATTAAAAATTTGATGATATTTTCAAATAACAAATTTGATGATATTTAAAAAAAATTGATGATATTTGATGATATCTTCTGTTCTAGTCCTCATGAAAATAACAAATTTGATAAAAAACAAATTATTAGATGCAACAAGAAATAATGAAAAAAAGTTACTAATGGCGCACCAGAGGAGGGTGCGCCATTGCTATCAGAAAAAAAGTTACTAATGGCGCACGAGAGGAGGGTGCGCCATCACTAACATTCCCCCCTCTAGCTGGATACCCCTTCGCCCGATCCCCCCTTCCCTCTCCCTCGCCAGATCCCCCTTCCCTCCCCCGCCACACCCGCTCCGACGACCCCCGGCCCGCTCCGACGACCCCTGCGCCCGCTCCACACCCGCTCCGGCTCCCCCGCGCCTGCTCCACACCCGCTCCGACGACCCCCGCGCCCGCTGCACACCCTAGCACCTCCCCACTTCCCCTCCCCTCGCGCTGCTTCACCCGACTAGGTCGTCCCCGTCACCGCATTGTCCTCGCGACCACCGTCGTCCCCGCACCCCACCAAGGAGTCCAGGAGCTCTGCAGTGTTATTCTACATCATCTACGGCCAGCCATTCGAGCTCGACGACTCTGCATCGTGCGGATCGAGGTCTTCTTCCACCTCCGGCCACCGCGGCCTCACTGTCGATCCGCGTCACCTCGTCAACCCCGGCCCCGCACGAGCTCGCCATCATCTCCCTCTCGGTGAGCTGCACCGGTTCCCCTCCCCCCCTTTGATTTCGTCTTCTTCTCTGTCAGTGTAGCAAGCTGTTACTAAACTCGCCACAGGGCCGACCTTGTTTTTTTAGGAGCGGATTTATACTTCTTCTAGAAAATAAACCTGAACAAAAATGATATGTGCTTAATAGCAAAATTATATATGGCAGTTGGTTAAAACTCAATTTCATGACACATTCCAGGAGATTTGTTTGCTTTTGTGTGAAACATACTAGTATGTAACTATGTGCTCATGTTAATTGCTTAGTTTATGAAAGGTTAATTATGTAACAAAGTAACTATGGCACACATAGGTAAACAGGAAATAGCATCACACTTGAGCTAGTAAAATTTGAGAAAACTCCTAGGACATCAATGACAGCAAGCAAAGACATATCTGGTGCCTCATAACAGCTAGCAACTCATATCTGTTTATTATTCTGCAAATTCAGTTTATACATTCCTTTGTTTCCAGACAAATGATTTGAAGCGATGATGATCCCAATGGCATATTATTAGTGGCTATTTGGCTATCAGAAAAGCAAGAGACACTAAGAACGATCTGTATATTGTTTGCTGAGTTTTGGAGAACATACTGTATTCACTCTAAGAAATAATTATGGAAACATCACTCATTTTTTTCATGGCCTAGCAAGCATGTAGGAGTTCTCACTTATTTTAAAAAACCGCATATAGCTCTCACTTAATCCAGTAGCTCCATGGAACTGTTAGGCATTTGTTTGTTATTGGTTGTAATTTTTTGGTCTGTGAGTGGACATAACAGTACACCGCGCTGTCCATGTAGTGAGATGAAGATGTTTGGTCAGAGAACAAGGCTATAGTGATCAATGCACATGACACATGTATCATGTATCAGTAGAGTAATTTGTACAGTCACACCAACTGCTTCACTAAATGAACACATGCTTTGCTTGTGTGTTCCTGCTGCTTGACTAATTGAACACCTGTTGTTGCTACTGTGGGACAATGTTCCTTCTTTTCTTCCTGATGTTGCTATTTCCATTGAAGTACTCACATGTGTTCTAGATGAGCTGCTGCTAGTTAGTTCCCCTTAGACTACATTGTAGATTGCATAGCATAACTCCAGAATTTTGTCATTGCACACCTGCTGCTAGTTAGTTCTGTAGATACTTAAAACACATATCACATGTCAGGTTTCATTCGGTATATTAATCCTATGAAATTATCAAAGTGGGTTGTACTATGTTGGACATAATTTTACGTTTGGACTTGGGTGAATGTAACCAGACTTATACTCTCAGATTTTTTCATAGTTGATGGTGTGAGGACATATAATGTGATAAAGTATATATGGTGTGAGGACTTATAATTTTTGTTGGGTGACCTATTAGATCTGGAATGGAAGCTCACATAAGTTGAGCTGATTTTTGTCCATATGCAAGCAGAGGACCATATGGTCTGTGGCCTTTCCATCCATATGAAAGTAGAGGCACATTGTGGTGCTAGTTTGCTGGGTTTTTTCTCCGACCATTGTGTCGTGATGAATTTGCAGGTACCCCGAGAGGCCCTTGAGTTTGCCGGAATGTCGATTAACTTCCGTTCCGGCAAATTCGGGTACTCCATATGTCCTATTTTCAGCAAAGGTTATGCTGAAATTTTCCGTGAATTTTAGCATGACTTTGCTAAAAATAGGACATATGGGGTACTTGCGACTAATGCATGGGCAGGGGTATCTTAGTACTTAGTTAAGTAGGATCAACTGCCGCGCCATTCTTGCTGCATTAAACCATAGGTGGCAATAGAGCCAAGTGATTAGTGCCAAGTGATTAGGCCCAACCTAGGGTGCCTCGGCATCGATAAACCCTAAATGATGAAAACTTAACTTGGCTGCCCCGGATGCCTCGGTGTCGATGAGAACCTAAATGATGTACGCTTAGGCTTTTAGGGTGCCTCGGCGTCGACAAACCCTAAATGATGAAAGCTTAGGCTTTTAGGGTGCCTCGGTGTCGACAAACCCTAAATGATGAGACCATGATCTTGTTCCTTGACAATAACCAACTTTTTGACCAAACTTTTTTCCTATTTAGAGCGAAACATGGCCCACAACGATGAGGCTGGTGGTTCGGGCGGCAAGCAATTCTAGGAGCTGTCCCAGGATATGTCATCATCATCATCGGACGACGAAAGTCTCCCGGCGGAGTGCGACTGGTGCCACGACAATCGAGGTCTGTGCGACATGCCTCACCTGGACGATGATCGGCGCTTCAGCATTAAGCTCGAGGAGACCTTCGAAGTTGAAACGGTACACAATGACGACAAGTGTTATTTTCATAATTAAGCATGACTTCAACTATTTCAACGTGTAATTTTCATCTTTTACAATTCGAGTATAGCTTATCCCATGCCATGCAAGACGCTATGTCTTGGAGAGGATGGATTTTGAAGACCATGAAATTTCTGAAACAAAGAAAATTCACCTAAGGACTCATCACGATGTGGACTTTGAAGTAAATCTATATAATTCTGAGAGCGTAACCCATTTTGGTTGCAAAAATTGGGAAGCATTTTGCAAGATGTATGGTTTTGATGAGGGTATGCTTATCACCATGGATCTTGGTAATCCTGACATCAACCAAGACAATATGGACATTTGGGTCCTTGTTGATACGCCTCCAGTTCTACCGCTATGTGAGTTTCTCAAACATAGTTATTAGCTAATTTATATTGTTTATTTCAAAATAGTTGACAACTTATTTCCATTGATAGCTTATTTTTATTGTTCAAAGAATGTGCGGGAGATGGTAGAAAAAACCCACTACACCGATGGCTCCGAATTAACAACTTACAAGGAGAAAAATCATCTGGTCGGATTTTGTACTGACATTGAAAATTACATTATCCACAAAAAAACTCCTCAACATTATGGTAAATACGTGCCACTAGTGCATGTGTTCAACTACGGTAACTACCATGGAGATACCCTGGTAAGATTTTTACTATTACGACATCCGTGCATCTTTTGCATACTTCTAAAACTAGTACATCATTGCTAACTATGAAGTTATTACTATGTTTTTCAACAGATAATCCCAGAGAATTGTGTGCCTCATATGATGTATCTGAAAGGTAGTGTTAATGTTTTGAACATACAGCCAGGTCATCCTACGAATCTCAACTGTCCATACCAGATTTCTAAAAGAAGTGGAGACATGAAAATCAAAGGATGGAAAAAATGTATGGACAGTCGTAAGGAGCTTCTTGGAAGCAAAAGGAAGCGAAGCACAAGAATTGGAGACATGATGTTCTCCATTCTCCATAATGGAGAGTCAGGGTCTATATTGTTTTATGCTATTTTAGCTTAAATAGGGTGTTTAGGTCCTGCCTAATACTGATGATCATGTGCTGATGAACAATTAAGTAGGGTTGGTTTGAAGACTATCAAGATGATGATCGTATGACTTGTTATGAATAACGAGTAGAAGTTGTATGATGATGATTAGTAGGACTTGTTAGGATTAGTATTACTTCCGACAAACTCGATACTCGCGGTCTTGAGACTTGTAATGTTTTATATTTGTTCGGTCTTTTGAATTCGGAGACTAATATGATGAATTGTATTCGGAGACTAATCTTCTATTGTATTCGATGAATCTGATGTTGCTGTCTATATTCTGTCTAATAATATATTTTATATTCTGTCTAATAATATATTTTATAACCTGCGCAAAAATCAGAAAAGGAAAAAAAACCAAATATTCATACTAATGGCGCATCACCACCAGGTGCGCCATTAGTATGCCAAAGGATACTAATGGCGCATCAACAGTGAATGCGCCATTAGTATGACAAAGCCATGCTTACCTATGGCCCCCCGGGAGGCACACTAATGGCGCATGCTGTTACATACTAATGGCACACTAGCTGGTACGCCATCAGTATACCAGATACTAATGGCGCACCAGTGGTGCGCCATTAGTAAAAATTACTAGTGGCGTGCTACTAATGGCGCACCGGTGATGCGCCATTAGTAGGCAAAACCGGTGCGCCATTAGTAGGCCTTTTCCTAGTAGTGTCTTATTCATGATGAAGCATCTGGGATTTAGCAACAAATGGATTAGATGGGTCTCATCTATCCTATCTACTGCTTCTACATCTGTCATCCTTAATAGTGTTCCAGGTAAATGCATACAATGTAAGTGTGGTGTAAGGCAGGGAGATCCATTTTCCCCTCTTCTATATGTTATGGTTGGAGAATTATTGCAAATCATGGTTAATGATGCTTGGAGAAATGGAACATTATCTCTACCCATTGAGACTAATTTTACTGAATGTTACCCCATCATACAATATGCTGATGACACCCTGGTTATCCTGCCTACTGATGAGGTACAAATTAGAAGTTTCATTGAGATACTTGACAATTTCTCAAAATTCACTGGGCTTGTTGTAAACTATAGTAAATCTTCCATGGTACCAATCAATATGTCTGATGATAAAGCTCAGGAGCTGGCAAATACCTTCAACTGTAAAAAAGAAGCCATGCCTTTCACATATCTTGGTCTACCAATAGGATCTACAAGACCTAAAGTTGCAGATTTGATGCCCATGGTATCAAGACTTGATCATAGACTTTCTGGTATTGCTTCCTTAATGTCATACTCTGGGAGACTTGTTCATCTCAAACCCATAGTTGCTGCTCTGCCAATTTTTGCTATGTGTTGTATCAGAGTACCTTTCTCCATATTGGACCACTTTGAAAAGTCTGGCAGGAATTTTCTTTGGTACGGTAAGGATATCAACAAAAAAGGAAATTGCCTTGTTAAATGGGATAATGTTTGCTTGCCAAAAAAGGCAGGGGGCCTGGGTGTGGTAGATCTGAGAACACAAAACAAAACTCTGCTTATTAAATTTCTTTACAAATTCTTCAACAAGCATGATATTCCCTGGGTTAACCTTATATGGAACAATTACTATGACAATGATGAGGTACCTAGTTTCCCTATCATGGTGGGATCTTTTTGGTGGAGAGATTGTTGCTCTAATTTGCAAGACTTCAAAAATATGACTATATGCTATGCTGGGAAAGGTGATACAATTAAGCTATGGTCAGATAAATGGTGTTCTCACACAATATCACAGTCAATGCCTCAACTATTTTCTTATGCAAAGAAGGCTGACACAACTCTTGCATCTGTGAGCAATATGGAGGATAGTGAATTTTATGAATTGTTCCACTTGCCTATGTCTTCTATTGCAGTACAACAGAGTATCAATCTTAGAGAGCTGATCAACAACAGAGAGAACCAGCAGCTATCAGATTCTCAGAAATTCTATTGGGGTGACACAAAGTACTCTAATAAGAGAATATACCTTGAACTAATGGGAAATCCTGTTGATGCTCCTAAACCTTATCAATGGATATGGAAATCATGCTCTTTACCCAAGCATAAATTTTTCTTCTGGCTTCTGTTACAAGACAGATTAAACACTATAGACCTACTCAACAGGAAGAATTTCTACATTGAGACTAGTAAGTGTGAATTATGTGATGATGAACCTAATGAACATCTAATGCATCTCTTTTTTAGCTGTGATTTCAGCCAAATCTTCTGGATGAACATTGGTTACCAATGGAACACTGATCATAACCTTATGGAAATGCTCTTGGAGGGAAGGAAGCAAGATACCCATGGCTTCTTTAAAGAATGTTTGATTGCTGGATGCTGGAGTCTCTAGAAACACAGAAATAACATTATTTTTGATCACAAGGTCAAGAATATGGCATATTGCAGTGCCACTTTCAAGGAGCACTTCAGCATGATTATAAAGAAGGCAAAACCTGGATTGAAAGAGGGCATGCAAAGCTGGCTAGATCATTTGTAGACATCTTATTATCCTGTACTATATCCATCATGTAAATCCATATGTAACTGTTACCCTCTTATTAATGAAAATGAGAATCACAGTGGGGGTCTTCCCCACTATTTTTTTAAAAAAAAACAACTTCACATTCTTCAGCATGAGCCCAGCATTTCTTTCGAAGTTCAAATTGCGGTGCAGACACACCGCCTTGGAAGTTCTCACAAAATCAATGCTCATGAGAGAACTCTGAATTTGTGGGTTCTCGCTTATTGTGAGAGAACTCTGAATTTCTTGGTGGCTGATGGTGGTTGATCTCACTTTTGACTGTCAATGTCTATGCATCACAGGTTTTCTTATTGCACTTGATGCATTGTACCATTTACAGCAGATTCTCAGAATGAAGTCTAAATGAGACTCAACCTCTTAAACCAGCTCAAGTGCTCTATTCAACTCAAAACGAAGTACAAGAGACATTTGGAGGTGGCTTTTATGGATGCGTACTACCACAATGCGCATTTGGAGTACTTGTTGAAAGGTAAAGTTTTTGAAATCTTTATATCTTACAACCGAGATCATCCCCCCTCCCGCTGCAAATTTGCGCTCGTGTATCATGCTGTCTAGGTGTTATCAGATCTTAGCATTACCCCAACCTTTACTTGCAAGTGTTCACTAGGTGTATTACTTGCCAGCTAACTTCTTTAAAATTAATCTACTTTGAATGTTAAAGCCAGTTGAATTTTGATGCTTTTGTGACGATTCACCTCATTTGTGTCTTAAAAGTATTTGCAAAAGGAGAAGAGAACAAAGATAATTTTTTCTGGGTAAGAACAAAGATAGTTGATACGAGATTGTGCTTGCAATTCTTTCTGCTATTTTTTATTTTTTTCTCTGCAAAAATTCAAAATTTTCAACAAATACAGATTTTTTTTATGTTTTTGGAAAATGCTCGAAAATTAGAAGTTTGTTCAAATTTCAAAAGAATGTTCACCTTTATCAAATTTTGTTCAAAATTTTCAAAAAGAGGTCATATTTTTTATTTTTTCTGTTCATGTTTCAAAGTTGGTCATGGTCTTCAAATTTCGTTCACAATTCAAAAACCTGAAATTAAAAAAAATATTCAGAACTTAGTTTTTAACATTCTCAAAAAATGTTCATGCTTTTCAAATGTTTAACATTTTTAAAAATTTATTAAGAGTTCTAACCTTTTTGATAGAATTCATTTTTTTCACAATTTGGAAAACATTTCACATTGTTGGAATTTTCTATTCATGTTTTTGAAAATTGTTCATGACTTTTAGAAATTGGCCAATTAAAAAAACTGTTCGGAATTCAAAATTTGTTCATAATTTTTTAAATTATAGTTTCTTTTTTAATATTTGTTAAAATATGTAGCTTCTAAAACCGTTTTTCGTGTGAAAAATCGACTAAAATAGTAAGGAAAAAACCTGAAATTGGGCCCCTTTGTGCCGCACTTGAGCGAAAGCTTCTTTGTTACTCCTACAGGGGTCATACATGAGCTCTCCAGGATATGGGCCAGGGGAAGTGTTCGTGTCCAACAACATGAAGACCCTAAAAAAACCACGTAGTCGCCCCACGATGGGTCGACGCCGCTTGCCCGTGTCCAGTGCTCGCTCGTCTCCGGCTCTGGCGATGGGCAACCACCTCCATCCTATTCCTCCGTCGCTGCCTGAACGTCGGCGGCCCCGTCCTTCTCACCCAAAATCTAGGGAGCAGGCCTGCCCATAGTTGGCCTCTCCCATCACTGGTTTTGGGAACCTTCTAGAAAGTTCCCACTGGTTACCTTGGTCTGGTTTCTTTTTCTGTTTTTCCAGCCTTGATTTTTTTCCTTTTCCTTTTCGTGTTCGTTTTTTGTTTTGTTTTGTTTTGTTCTTTCTTTCATCATTTTTTTCAAATTCATGAACTTTTCAAGCTAGAAACCTTTTTCAAATGCATGAATGTTTTATAAATCCATGATTAGTATTACTTCCTCGAGTGAAATTCCACATCAATTATTCCTTGTCACAAGCATTAATAGTATGAATAAGTCCATGATGAGTTAAATGAAAAATATTCATGTTGAATAAATGTTGAAAGCCACATAAATATCCAACACTCTCGCGCGCGTGTGTGTGGGGGCGCTAATTTATAATAATTATAAATTTTGAACTAACCAATACCAATAAATTTTCCTTCGTTATTTCTTCCAAACTTTTTTCCAAAGACAAATCACTTCGTCAATTATTATATATTGTAATATTTAATTCAAACCTTGATGTTTATCATGCAAATATTTCAAGAATTTCACAAATTTCTAGATTCACATTTGAACACAACATATGTTCCAAATGAAGTTACACTTCTAACATCCCTCCCGTTTTAGATTCAGTTTCAACACCCCTTCTTACATTCCACACATCCTCTTCAACGGTCGTAGCTGTGGACATCTCATACTCATGATGCTCTTTCTCCTCCTCTGAATACAAGTCGTAGAAAAGTTCTGAGACAAATGTCCTCTATGTCAATTGCGTCACAAATATAAAAATTGAAAAAGAAAACGTGAAAGAAAAATGGCATTGCGTTTGAACTCATTTCCATATTTTTTTCTATTTTTTAATAGGTGAAATTACTATGGGTTAAAGAGCTGGAGGTGGCCACTATAACTGTTACATGATGAATGTCATCCAACATAATTATCATCATCAATCCAATGCCTACGAGCTTTTCGCATATTGCTTTTGCTAAGTTAGTACTGTTGCTACTGCTGTCACAGTCGCTACAAAATTACTGCTACTACTGTACAAGAAATCTGTTAATACATGACGGATCTTGTCCGTCATAGATCATATAAAAACTGTCATGGTTGTCCATCCATGATGGATTTATAATCCGTCATGTATATCACGTCATAATTTGACATCGTGTCGTCCATGACGGACTTAGACCGTCAAGGATCTGCCAGAAGCCCACCGAGCCCAAACAAGGCCCTATACATTACGACGGAAACAAACCGTGAAGGACCGGCGACACATAGGATTTTCAATTGACAAATTGGACTGACGTGGCTGCCTACGTGGATACCATTTCGTCACAAAAATCGTCATGGATCTAGGCAAAATTTAAATTTAGTGCTGCCCATTAGCCTCTTTCATTCCACCCAATTTTCACCCAATACATCTTTTAGTGCTGCCCATTAAGGTGCGGGCGGCGATGATATGCCATCACTTGCGGTTGAGGTGGAGGTGCAGGGGAGGGAGAAGATGGAGTGGCGGCGATGAGCTGTAGGAGGAGGAAGGCAAGGAGGTGGTGGGTGGCGGCGCTGTGTTGGGGCGATGGGGAATCAGGGAGGCTGTGGAAGAGGGAGAGAGGAGGAGGGCTAGGGTTAGGTTTTTATATGGTAAAGGTTAGGCGGGCTTCGGCAGGCTTGCGGAGCTGTAGCAGGCCATCCATGACAGTTTCCGAAAATGTCATCGAAAATCCGTCATGGATTAACAGGTTTCTTGTAGGGGAGCTCCTGTAGGGCGCTGCAGGCGCCCGTTCGCATCGTGGCGCCCGAAGACGACACGAGTGGGCCGGCCCACGAAGCGAGCAGAGCAGCGAACACAAAAAGCAAATAAACTGCAAAAATGCTTCTTCCTAGAGAGGTTTCGAACTCGCGACATCGAGTTCACGTACAAGTGCAACCAGCCACTCGAGCCACTTGGCATTTGTTACAAGTAACAACGGCCACTCATTAATAACAATGTCGCAGCGCTATTTTGTTGCACATAACCAATCATCTATTGTACCACTTAAATTTTTTTGAATTATTTGGGAAAGAAATCGATATTTAGAAAAAGTTTTTCATTTTGGAAGAAAAGTCCACAAAACTGGAAAAAAATCATTGATTTTTCTAAAAAGTTCATCGATATCGAAAAAAGTTGACAACTTTGGAAAAACTTCATCAATTTTGAAAAACTTTCACTGATTTTTAATAAAAATTTCACCAATTTAAAAAAGTTCATCAAACCTGGAAAAAATAGTTCACTGATTTTGAAAAAAATTGGTCGACTTAGAAAAAAGTTCATGAAAATTGCAAAAAAGTTCATTGATTTGAAAATGGTCTTCGAAATTGAAAAAAAATCATCAAATTTTAAAAAAGGTTCATCAAAACATAAAAAAAGTTCATCAAATTCGAAAATAGTTCATAGCATTTGAAAATAGTTTATCGAATTTGAAAAAAGTTCATCAAATTTGAAAAAGTTTATTGTATTTAAAAAAGTTCATCGGTTTTGGAAATAAGTTCACATAATAGAAAACCGCGCATTTAATAAAAAAAAGAAAAGAAGTAAGGAAAAAAGATAAAAGAAAAAAAGGAAAGGAACAAAACGAACTGACGAACAAATAAAAGAAAAAAAATGAAGTAACAAAGCACAAGCGGGTTAATGGCCTGGTGGTTGACTGGTTGTCACGCATCCTCTTGAACGTGTAGATCGCGAGTTCGATCCCGCCCGGTCACCTTTCCTTTTTTGCAGCGAAGAAGAAAACCCTGGTTGCGAACGACAGATAATGGGCCGAGCCCAGTTAACGCGGCTGCAGGCGCCGGTTTGCAGAAGCAGTAGTGCTAAATAGGATTCACCTTCTTGTAGTGTGTTACCATTACTGTTACTATCGTTACCACTATTATCAAACTACCATATTACTTTGCTACTGATCACTCCATTGCAGATATTTAGTCTCCAGATGTGGTTGAACTGAAAACTCAACTACTAATACTTACAAATATTCTTTGGCTCCCCTTGTGTCAAATCAATAAATTTGGGTTGAATACTCTACCCTTAAAAATTGTTGCAATCTCCTATACTTGTTCAGGCTGCTGCGGGATGCGAACCTCGGCCCGACAGATCTGCCCAAGAAGATGTAGCGGGATGACAGCCCCCATCTCCCGGCTTGGTGCTACACGTCGGGCCAATGGAGGCACTCGGACGTCGGGGCAGCGACCCAGGGTCTTCTTCGATGACAGCGGCCATTGTGCCTGTGTGGGCAGCACTGTGGCTAGGGCTTGGGGTGACAACATGCTACCGTGCGGCCTCGATGGCTCCAGGGATGCCTGGTGGCTATAGCTGTTCATGCATAAGTACTAGATCTGGCTTGGTGTGGTCCGATCTGGTCCTGCGGTGGTGTCGAGTTGCTCGTCTAGCCGGCTCTGCGTAGTGTAGGTGATGGCGGCGGCGTGGCTCTGGCCGATGGCTCCTGGTTCTGGTGGTATGGTGGGTAGAGGTTCGAGCAATGTTGGCCAGTTGAGAGGAGGATTCCTTGGCTACTTTGCGGGAATGCCTTGCTCTGGGCTGACCAGAGCCGACGACGGTGCCGCTTAGGGGCGCCGGTCACCTCCTTGGAGGCATTGTATTTCAAGAGCATATGCCCTCCTCTCTTAGACTTCGAGGCAACCTTTGTTCCTACATGGAGCAGGCGATGACGACGCTCCTGCGTTCGCGATCCTTCTTGAACGCATCGTCTAGGAGTTTTCTTGCGAGTTCTAACATTGTTTACTGCGGGGATGCTAGGGTGGTGGCCTAGGGTCTATTGGCATTATCTCCTATTTGGCAATGATGGCGGCTTCACGCGAATCGGGTTGCGGTTGGGGTTTGGTAGTCTGCGTGTCCCAGCATATTCAAGGGGTATCCTTCCCTTGCCATGTCCTTGTGAAGTCGAAGCTGCATATGAGGTGACTCAGTGGTGACGATGACACGGATTGCGGTTCGGTTGTGGCGTCTGGCTCGGCATAGGCTCATCGTCTTTCTCCTGCTAGGTTTGTCACTCAACTCGAAGCTGTTTGGACAACGATGCAGGTGGTCATCTATTTGGATAGGCTGGCATGGATCGCTGTGATGAAAGCTTCGTTGATGAAGTTGATGGTGAGGTCGGAGTCGCTGGCTCGTGGAGGAGTGATGGCGATGACGCTTGGCGACAACCTTGGCAATGCTTTTCTTCTTAGCGGTGTGTGTATCTTCGTGTGGGCAGCCAAGACAGTCAGTGCTGCCCTGGTTGGGTTGTTGTGACGGTTTTAGCCTGGTTTTCCTTATATTAATCTGAAACTCTCTTCTCCTATTTAATGAATCGAGATCCTCTGGGCCCGACTTAAAAAAACTAATGTAAAAATATTCAAAGGGGGTAGATATTACTAATGTGTGCCATCAAACCAGGTCCACCCAGCGATCTAAATTGTATTGATAGTGAGTGCTCAACATATTTTAGTGTGCAATTAATATCATACAAAAAATGGAAAGAAGAAAGAGTCGAGCTACATCTACATCGCCCAACTTCTGCCTCTCCTCCCATGCCGCCCTCCCCACGGGCGACCCGGGAGCGCGTGCCGCGCCTTGGTTCTCCCTCCCGCGCCACTTCCCTCGTTGCTGCCGATGAGCGCCCCTAGGCATAGCCCCTGTGGTGTTGGTAGTGGCCGGGACCTTCTCTCCTGGCATGCAGGATGGGGTGCGGGGTCTCCTTCCTTCAGCGTTGTGGGTCGTCGTGGCATTCCTCTCCCTCGGCTCCTTCCCATGATGTCCTGCTCGCCGGTGGTCCTATCCATGGCGTGGTGGCTCTGGCTTTTGCCCTCTATCTGCAGATCTAGATGCCCATATCCAATAGGGATGGGAGGCATTTGGGTTGGTGATGGCCAGCGGCTTCGCGGGACGGTGGTGGTGATGAATTGATGTCTACTACGCAACTTTATTCTTGTAGACTCATGTTGGGCCTCCAAGCACAGAGTTTTGTAGGAAAATAAATTTTTTCCCTCAAATGGATGACCTAAGGTTTATCAATCTGTGGTAGGTGTAGGATGAAGATGGTCTCTCTCAAACAACCCCGCAACCAAATAACAAAAAAGTCTCTTGTGTCCCCAACACACAAAATACAATGGTAATTTGTATAGGTGCACTAGTTCGGCGAACAGATGGTAATAAAAGTGTAGTAATGATAGTAGATATTGATTTTTGTAATAGGAACAATAGAAAACAACAAGGTAGCAAGTAACAAAAGTGAGCACAAACGGTATTGCATTGCTTGAAAATGAGGCCTAGGGTCCGTACTTTCGCTAGTGCAATCTCTCAACAATGCTAATATAGTTCGATCATATAACCATCCCTCAATGTGCGATGAAGAATCACTCCAAAGTTCCTATCTAGCGGAGAACATAAGAAGAAATTTTTTGTAGGGTACGAAACCACCTCAAAGCTATTCTTTCCGATCAATCTATCCTAGAGTTCATACTAAAATAACACCATATGATACACATCAACCAACTCTAATGTCACCTAATGTCACCCCGAGTACCCGTGAGTTAATTATACGATATGCATCAAACAATTTCAGATACATAATACTCAATCCAACATAAAGAACCTCAAAGAGTGCCGCAAGATTTCTATCAGAGAAACAAAGACAAGAACGTGCATCCACCCCTATGCATAGATTACCCCAATGTCACCTCGGGAATCCGCGAGTTGAGTGGCAAAACACATATCAAGTGAATCAATATGATACCCCATTTTCACCACTAGTATTCGTATGCAAGACATATATCAAGTGCTCTCAAATCCATAAAAGTATTTAATCCGATAAACGAAATCTCAAAGGGAAAACTCAATTCATCACAACAAGATAGAGAGGGGAAAACACCATATGATCCGACTATATTAACAAACCCGCGATACATCAGGATCGTGACATCTAAGAACACGAGAGAGAGAGAGATTAAACACATAGCTACTGGTACAAACCCTCAACCCTGAGGGTGGAGTACTCCCTCCTCATCGTGGTGGCCACCGGGATGATGAAGATGGCCACTGGTGATGATTTCCCCCTCCGGTGGAGTGCCGAAACGGGGTCTAGATTGGTTTTCGGTGGCTACAGAGCCTTGCGGCGGCGGAAATTCTAATCTAGGTTAACCATGAGGGTTTTTTTGGAATTTTTAGGAATTTATAGGGTAAAGAGGGGGTGCGGGAGGCCACCGAGGTGGGCACAACCCACCTGGGCGCGCCTGGGCCCCCAGGCATGCCCTGGTGGGTTGTGCCCCCCTCGGGGCACCCCTAGGTGCTTCTCTGGCCCACTGGAAGTCTTCTGGTCCATAAAAATCCACAAAAAGTTTCACGGTGTTTGGACTCCATTTGATATTGATTTCCTGCGATGTAAAAAACAAGCAAAAAGCATCAAGTGGCACTGGGCACTGGGTCAATAGGTTAGTCCCAAAAAATGATATTAAGTTGCTATAAAATGATTGTAAAACATCCAAGAATGATAATATAACAACATGAATACTTCATAAATTATAGATACGTTGGAGACGTATCAACATCCTTAAGCTTAATTCCTACTCGTCCTAGTAGGTAAATGATAAAATAAATAATTTATGAAGTGTGAATGCTAGCAAAGTGCACAAGTTTGATCAATGACAATTTCAATCACTTTTCCTACCATCATAACATTAATTCTTTCTCATAAAATTTCTCATGTTAAAGTAGCAACCAATTCACATGTTAAGGTTCAAACAATGAATTCTCTTAAAACTCAACAACCTATGTTCTCAGTCATCAAGCAATTGTAATTCAACTTATTCAACAGAGTTTAAGTAAGAGCTCCACATACTCAACCATCATATAGTCTTCTATGATTGCTAACACTCACCACATACACATGAGCAAAACGTTTCAACCGGACACATAGAAAGATGGGGGCATATTGTTTTGCCTCGCAATGTATTCACTTCAAGGGTGATGTCAACAATAATAACTCATGCTACCCATATCCAACTGGATATATGTGCCTAGATCTTTCCTCACCACATGATGCTTGCCAAAAGAGAAAAATAAAAAGGAAAGAGAGAAAACTTATACTCTTTGCATAAAAGTAAATACTGAAAAGTAAAAGATGGGCCCTTCGCAGAGGGAAGAAGAGGTTGCCTGTGCTTATTTGTTTGTATGCTCAACCCCTTAGTGCAAAAGAACGTCACATTATATTGCCCCTTATGATAGCAACCTTTATTATCCAGTCTGTCGCTTTTATTCTTTGCCATCACAAGTTCGCACAACGCTCAATTTTCTCTTACACTAAATGATCTAACACTTTTAGAAGCAATTTTTATTGCCTTATTGCACCGATGGAAACTTACTTGAAGGATCTTATTTAATCCTTAGGTAGGTATGGTGGACTCTTTAAAATAAGATTTGAGTTTAAGGGTTTTTGGATGCACAAGTAGTATCTCTACTTGGTGCGGAATTTTTGGCTAGCAAAGATGGGGGGGGGGCAAGCACCACATGTTGAAGGATCTATGACAATATAACTTCTATGTGAATATGAACAAACATAAATCATTATGTTCTCTTCCTTGTCCAATGTCAAAATTTTTGGCATATAATATTTTTATGGGGGCTCACAATCACAAAAGATTTCCAAGATAGTGTATTTGCATGTGAAAGTTATCTTCCTTCTACTAATCATTCATGAATTGCTTGTATGACCAATATTGTCAAGCTTCAAAAGATTTAACTTTATAAACACAATGTGAAGCTACCACTAGGCATGATATGAACATATAGTTTCAACTTACATTATATTCGATTTATTCAACAATTTACTCATAGGATATAAGTGAAGCACAAGAGTAAATGACAAGCTACTCCAAAAAGATATAAGTGAAGATCATGCGAGTAGTTAAGTAAATGGGTAGCTATGTGAGGACTCTCTCTTATTAAAAACTTTCAGATTTAATTATTTTATTAAAAAAACAAGCAAAACAAAATAAAATGGCATTCCAAGAATAGCACAACTCATGTGAAGAAGAAAAAACTTAGGCTCAACCGATACTAACCGATAATTCTTGATGAAGAAAGGTGGGATGCCTACCGTGGCATCCCCAAGCTTAGATGCTTGAGACTTCTTGAAATATTATCTTGGGGTGCTTTGGGCATACCCAAGCTTGAGCTTTTGCATCTCCTTAATTCCTTTTATATCACAGTTTCCCTAAATCTTAAAAACTTCATCCACACAAAACTCAACAAGAACTCATGAGATAAGTTAGTATAAACTAATGCAAAAACCTTATCATTCTCTACCGTAGAAAATCACTAAAGTTATTATTCAACATTGCACACTAAATGCCTCTGCATATTTAATACTCCTATCCTCAAATAGAATCATTAAACAAGCGAACATATGCAAACAACGCAAACATAACAGCAATCTGCCAAAACAGTACAGTCTGTAAAGAATGCAAGAGTATTAATACTTATTCAACTCCAAAAATTATGAAAATTTACCACACTGTAGAAAATTTATCAGATATTTTTCTGCAAAAAGTTTCAAAATTTTATCACATTATGAATTTTCTGGGGAATTTTTTCAACAGCGACAAACTTTCTGTTTTGAAACAGCAACATGTATACTTGCAAAATAATCATGGAGAATGTTACCCTTGCCACTTTTATTGAAATAAAATATGCAAACCATTATTCTAAATAACAGCAAGAAAATCCTAACAAAATAAAATGACGCTCCAAGTAAAATTCATATCATGTGATGAATGAAAACATAGCTCCAAATGAGGTTACCGATAATGATGGAGGCGAAAGAGGGGATGCCTTCCGGGGCATCCCCAAGCTTAGTTGCTTGGATCTTCCTTGAATATTACCTTGGGGTGCCTTGGGCATCCCCAATCTTAGGGTGTTGTCACTCCTTATTCTCCTCATATTGACATCTCACCCAAAACTTGAAAACATCAATCACACAAAACTTAACGGAACTTCGTGAGATAGGTTAGTATGATAAAGAGCAAGCCATTTCACTTTGGTATTGTCAAAGACAAGATTCATAATTGTTTCCACACAATGCCTACTGTAGCATATCATTTCCACAATTTACATTGAGCAATATAATCCATAGAAACTAGGAAACAAGCAAACTATGCATTGAAAAACAGAATCTGTCAAAAACAGAACAGTCTGTAGTAATCTGTACTCCAACCATAATTATGCTACTCAAAAAATTCTGAAAAATTAGGAAAACGTAGGTAAATTGTATATCTAGCACCTGTAAAAATTTCAGATAAAAATCACGTTGCAGTGAATTTTTAAAATTCCTGGAATGAGCGCAAAAGTTTCTGTTTTTCCACAGATTCAAGTCAACTATCATCCACACTATCCCAAAGGCTTTACATGGCACTTTATTGAAACAAAAGCAATTAAACATGATTACTACAGTAGCATAATCATGTGAACACACAAAAACAGTAGGTAAAAATGTTGGGTTGTATCCCAACAAGCGCTTTTCTTTAATGCCTTTTAGCTAGGCATGATGATTTCAATGATGCTCACATAAAAGATAAGAGTTGAAACGCAAAGAGAGCATCATGAAACACAAGTTCCTCTCTCATAATAATTTTCAGTAGCATCATGAGTAGATTCATAAATATGACCATCACATAAAGCATTCTTTTCATGATCCAAAAGCATAGAAAATTTATTACTCTCCATATAAGCAATTTTATTCTCATTCAAAATAGTGGGAATATCATAGCAAACTCGAATACTATAAATTGTTTCCATATTAAAAGAGTAATATTCAGTAAAAGTACATTAAAAATTATAGCAATAATTATCACTACTTTTTATAACATAAGTATCATCACAATAATCATCATAAGTAGCAACTTTGTTCTCATCATAGATAGGAGGCATGCAATCATCATAGAAAATTTGATCATTCGAAGTAGGGGGACTAAAAAGATCATCTTCATTAAGTATATCATCCCCAAGCTTGGGACAAACAATAATTGCAGCAAATAAATTCTCAAACATGTCATTCTCATCAAACATAGCATCCCCAAGCTTGTGGCTTGGCATATCATAAGCATAATCACTCTCATCATTAATAGTATGAATAGCACCAACGGTATAACAATTGCTACCATCATAATTTCCAAAGTTGATGCCAAAAAGATTTCCAAGATTATAAGAAGTATCACTATCTTCCCAATAATAATCATCACAACAAGCAATAGGCATAACAAAATCATCATCAAGTGCATCATCTTCCACAATTATTTTTGATTCATTTTCATGAGGCACAACATTAATAGGAGCAACATTATTTGGGAGAGATACCTTTTTACCTCTATTATTTATTATTTTATTCTTCTTCACCACACCTTTTGTGGGTTTAATTATTTTTTTCAAGCTTCTTGTTGAAGAGATTGATTGGATAGGAAGCTCCTCCTCATTACCCGATTCATCATAATAAACACTAGGAGGGTATTGGGAAATATTTTCCCTTTCATTAGTACTCTCTCCATATTATATTTGTTTTCTTGTCTTTAGATAGTTGGCAATATAAGGATTCTCAATGCAATTTACCGCACAAAACATATAAATTTCCTCTAGATCAAAATCAAGAAATCTCTTGAGATTAAATTTTGGAATACTCTCAGTTATACGTTTCATTTCTTCATACCCCCAAAGAAGACTAAGCTCTTTATGATGCTCAAGGGAAATCAAGTTATCACAATTTTTGGACACGATTTGATCATGAAACAGTTTGCATTGGAGGTTTAAATGACCACGTTCATTGCAAAGTTCACAAGGATGGCGAAAAAATTAAATCTTTCAGCACAATCATCTAGCCTCTCTTGCAACTTTTCCGTTTCTAAATATTTATGCTTCTTACAAAATCTATCTTCCCTTTTTGGTGTGCAAATGCACTCCCAAATCACTCCGCAAAAATTGACATGCTTATAAGAAACATTTTTGTCATGACTTGTGCAATCATCATTAGCATTTTGGATATTCAAAGAATTCATACTAAAAACATTGCAATCATGCTCATCATTCAAATATTTTGTGCCAAACATTTTATTGACTTCTTCTTCTAACAATTGAGCACAATTTTCTGAACCATCATTTTCAAGAAAGATATTATAAAGATGATCGATAATATGACGCAACCTCAATTCCATTTTTATGTAGTTTTCTATTTATAAACCAAACTAGTGATAAAACAAGAAACTGAAATATTCGATTGCAAGATCTAAAGATATAACTTCAAGCACTCACCTTCCTGGCAACGTCGCCAGAAAAGAGCTTCGTTGACGGGATGTGAGTGCCGTTACCTAACCTCCCCGGAAACGGCGCCAGAAAAGAGCTTGATGTCTACTACGCAACTTTATTCTTGTAGACTCGTGTTGGGCCTCCAAGCGCAGAGTTTTGTAGGACAGTAGCAATTTTCCCTCAAGTGGATGACCTAAGGTTTATCAATACGTGGGAGGTCAAGGATGAAGATGGTCTCTCTCAAACAACCCTGCAACCAAATAACAAAAGTCTCTTGTGTCCCCAACACACCAAATATAATGATAATTTGTATAGGTGCACTAGTTCGGCGAAGAGATGGTAATAAAAGAGTAGTAATGATAGTAGATATTGATGTTTGTAATAGGAATAATAAAAACTACAAGGTAGCAAGTAACAAAAGTGAGCACAAACGGTATTGCAATACTTGAAAATTAGGCCTAGGGTCCGTACTTTTGCTTGTGCTATCTCTCAATAATGCTAATATAGTTGGATCATATAACCATCCCTCAATGTGCGATGAAGAATCACTCCAAAGTTCCTATCTAGCGGAGAACATAAGAAGAAATTGTTTGTAGGGTACGAAACCACCACAAAGCTATTCTTTCTGATCAATCTATCCTAGAATTCGTGAAGGAAATATGCCCTAGAGGCAATAATAAAGTTGTTATTTATATTTCCTTATATCATGATAAATGTTTATTATTCATGCTAGAATTGTATTAACCGGAAACTTGATACATGTGTGAATACATAGACAAAACAGAGTGTCCCTAGTATGCCTCTACTTGACTAGCTCGTTAATCAAAGATGGTTAAGTTTCCTAGCCATAGACATGTGTTGTCATTTTATGAACGGGATCACATCATTAGAGAATGATGTGATGGACAAGACCCATCCATTAGCTTAGCATAATGATTGTTAAGTTTTATAGCTATTGCTTTCTTCATGACTTATACATGTTCCTCTGACTATGAGATTACGCAACTCCCGAATACCGGAGGAACACCTTGTGTGCTATCAAACATCACAACGTAACTGGGTGATTATAAAGATGCTCTACAGGTGTTTCCGATGGTGTTTGTTGAGTTGGCATAGATCAAGATTAGGATTTGTCACTCCATGTATCGGAGAGGTATCTCTGGGCCCTCTCGGTAATGCACATCACTATAAGCCCTGCAAGCAATATGACTAATGAGTTAGATGCGGGATGATGCATTACAGAACGAGTAAAGAGACTTTCTGGTAACGAGATTGAACTAGGTATGGTGATACAGATGATTGAATCTCGGGCAAGTAACATACCGATGACAAAGGGAACAACGTATGTTGTTATGCGGTGTGACTGATAAAGATCTTCGTAGAATATGTAGGAGCCAATATGAGCATCCAGGTTCCACTATTGGTTATTGACCAAAGATGTGTCTCGGTCATGTCTACCTAGTTCTCGAACCCGTAGGGTCCGCACGCTTAACGTTCGATGACGATTTGTATTATGAGTTATCTGATTTGATGACCGAAGTTTGTTCGGAGTCTCGGATGAGATAACACACATGACGAGGAGTCTCGAAATGGTCGATACATAAAGATTCATATATTGGAAGGTTGCATTTGGACATTGGAAAGGTTCCGAGTGGTTCGGACATTTTTCCGGAGTACCGGGAGGTTACCGGAACCCCCCAGGAGAAGTATTGGGCCTAGTGGGCCTTATTGGAGGAGAGGAGAAAGGGCCACAAGAGAGGGGCGCGCCCTCCCCTTGCCCAAATCGAATTAGACTAGGGGAGGGGGCCGACCCCCGTCTTTCCTTTCCCTCTCTCTCCCTTCCCTTTCCCTCCGGTGGAAGAAAGGAGAAGGGGGGGAGGGCGAATCCTACTTGGACTAGGAATCCCACCTTGGCGCGCCCTACCTGGCCGGCCTCCTCTCTCCCTCCCTCCTTTAAATACGTGGCCAGGGGGCACCCCAATAGCACAACAGACAATCTCTTAGCTGTGTGCGGTGCCCCCCTCCACAGTTACACACCTCGGTCATATCGTTGTAGTGCTTGTTGGGTTTCGTAGTAATTTCAAAAAATTTCCTACGCACACGCAAGATCATGTGATGCATAGCAACGAGGGGGAGAGTGTTGTCTACGTACCCAACGCAGACCGACTGCGGAAGCGATGACACGACGTAGAGGAAGTAGTCGTACGTCTTCACGATCCAACCGATCAAGTACCGAAACTACGGCACCTCCGAGTTCGAGCACACGTTCAGCTCGATGACGATCCCCGGACTCCGATCCAGCAAAGTGTCGGGGCAGAGTTTCGTCAGCATGACGGCGTGGTGACGATCTTGATGAACTACAGCAGCAGGGCTTCGCCTAAACTCCGCTACAGTATTATCGAGGTATATGGTGGCAGGGGGCACCGCACACGGCTAAGGAATAGATCACGTGGATCAACTTGTGTGTTCTAGGGTGCCTCTACCTCAGTATATAAAGGAGCCAAGGGGGGAGGAGGGCGCCGGCCAGGGAGAGAGGCGCAGGAGGAGTCCTACTCCTTCCGGGAGTAGGACTTCCCCCCAATCCTATTCCAACTAGGATTCCCCAAGGGGGGGGGGGAAAGAGAGAGAGGGGGACGGCCACCTTCTCCTAGTCCTAATAGGACTAGGGGAGGGGGAAGTGGCGCAGCCACCTTGGGCTGCCCCTTTCTCCTTTCCACTAAGGCCCATGAAGGCCCATATGGCTCCCGGGGGGTTCCGGTAACCTCCCGGTAACCCGGTAAAATCCTGATTTCACCCGGAACACTTCCGATATCCAAACATAGGCTTCCAATATATCAATCTTTACGTCTCGACCATTTCGAGACTCCTCGTCATGTCCATGATCATATCCGGGACTCCGAACAACCTTCGGTACATCAAAATGCATAAACTCATAATGTAACTGTCATCGTAACCTTAAGCGTGCGGACCCTACGGGTTCGAGAACAATGTAGACATGACCGAGACATGTCTCCGGTCAATAACCAATAGCGGGACCTGGATGCCCATATTGGCTCCTACATATTCTACGAAGATCTTTATCGGTCAGACCGCATAACAACATACGTTGTTCCCTTTGTCATCGGTATGTTACTTGCCCGAGATTCGATGGTCGGTATCCAATACCTAGTTCAATCTCGTTACCGGCAAGTCTCTTTACTCGTTCCGTAATACATCTCACAACTAACATATTAGTTGTAATGCTTGCAAGGCTTATGTGATGTGCATTACCGAGAGGGCCCAGAGATACCTCTCCGACAATCGGAGTGACAAATCCTAATCTCGAAATACGCCAACCCAACATCTACCTTTGGAGACACCTGTAATGCTCCTTTATAATCACCCAGTTACGATGTGACGTTTGGTAGCACCCAAAGTGTTCCTCCAGCAAACGGGAGTTGCATAATCTCATAGTCATAGGAACATGTATAAGTCATGAAGAAAAGCAATAGCAACATACTAAACGATCGGGTGCTAAGCTAATGGAATGGGTCATGTCAATCAGATCATTCAACTAATGATGTGACCTCGTTAATCAAATAACAACTCATTGTTCATGGTTAGGAAACATAACCATATTTGATTAATGAGCTAGTCTAGTAGAGGCATACTAGTGACACTTTGTTTGTCTATGTATTCACACATGTATTATGTTTCCGGTTAATACAATTCTAGCATGAATAATAAACATTTATCATGATCATAACGAAATAAATAATAACTTTATTATTGCCTCTAGGGCATATTTCCTTCAGTCTCCCACTTGCACTAGAGTCAATAATCTAGATTACACTGTAATGATTCTAACACCCACGGAGCCTTGGTGCTGATCATGTTTTGCTCATGGAAGAGGCTTAGTCAACGGGTCTGCAACATTCAGATCCGTATGTATCTTGCAAATCTCTATGTCTCCCACCTGGACTAGATCCCGGATGGAGTTGAAGCGGCTCTTGATGTGTTTGGTCCTTTTGTGAAATCTGGATTCTTTTGCCAAGGCAATTGCACCAGTATTGTCACAAAAGATTTTCATTGGACCCGATGCACTAGGTATGACACCTAGATCGGATATGAACTCCTTCATCCAGACTCCTTCGTTCGCTGCTTCCGAAGCAGCTATGTACTCCGCTTCACATGTAGATCCCGCTACGACGCTTTGTTTAGAACTGCACCAACTGACAGCTCCACCGTTTAATGTAAACACGTATCCGGTTTGCGATTTAGAATCGTCCGGATCAGTGTCAAAGCTTGCATCAACGTAACCTTTTACGGTGAGCTCTTTGTCACCTCCATATACGAGAAACATATCCTTAGTCCTTTTCAGGTATTTCAGGATGTTCTTGACCGCTGTCCAGTGATTCCACTCCTGGATTACTTTGGTACCTCCCTGCTAAACTTATAGCAAGGCACACATCAGGTCTGGTACACAGCATTGCATACATGATAGAGCCTATGGCTGATGCATAGGGAACATCTTTCATATTCTCTCTATCTTCTGCAGTGGTCGGGCATTGAGTCTTACTCAACTTCACACCTTGTAACACAGGCAAGAATCCTTTCTTTGCTTGATCCATTTTGAACTTTCAAAAAATCTTGTCAAGGTATGTGCTTTGTGAAAGTCCAATTAAGCGTCTTGATCTATCTCTATAGATCTTAATGCCTAATATGTAAGCAGCTTCACCGAGGTCTTTCATTGAAAAACTTATTCAAGTATCCCTTTATGCTATCCAGAAATTCTATATCATTTCCAATCAGCAATATGTCATCCACATATAATATCAGAAATGCTACAGAGCTCCCACTCACTTTCTTGTAAATACAGGCTTCTCCGAAAGTCTGTATAAAACCAAATGCTTTGATCACACTATCAAAACGTTTATTCCAACTCCGAGAGGCTTGCACCAGTCCATAAATGGATCGCTGGAGCTTGCACACTTTGTTAGCTCCCTTTGGATCGACAAAACCTTCCGGTTGCATCATATACAACTCTTCTTCCAGAAATCCATTCAGGAATGCAGTTTTGACATCCATCTGCCAAATTTCATAATCATAAAATGCGGCAATCGCTAACATGATTCGGACGGACTTAAGCATCGCTACGGGTGAGAAGGTCTCATCGTAGTCAATCCCTTGAACTTGCCGAAAACCTTTTGCGACAAGTCGAGCTTTGTAGACAGTAACATTACCATCAGCGTCAGTCTTCTTCTTAAGATCCATTTTTTCAATTGCTTGCCGATCATCGGGCAAGTCAACCAAAGTCCATACTTTGTTCTCATACATGGATCCCATCTCAGATTTCATGGCTTCAAGCCACTTTGCGGAATCTGGGCTCACCATCGCTTCTTCATAGTTCGTAGGTTCATCATGATCTAGTAGCATGACTTCCAGAACAGGATTACCGTACCACTCTGGTGTGGATCTTACTCTGGTTGATCTACGAGGTTCAGTAGTATCTTGTTCTGAAGTTTCATGATCATTATCATTAGCTTCCTCACTATTGGTGTAGGTGTCGCAGAAACAGTTTTCTGTGATGTACTACTTTCCAATAAGGGAGCAGGTACAGTTACCTCGTCAAGTTCTACTTTCCTCCCACTCACTTCTTTCGAGAGAAACTCCTTCTCTGAAAGTTTCCGAATTTAGCAACAAAAGTCTTGCCTTCGGATCTGTGATAGAAGGTGTATCCAATAGTTTCCTTTGGATATCCTATGAAGACACATTTCTCCGATTTGGGTTCGAGCTTATCAGGTTGAAGCTTTTTTCACATAAGCATCGCAGCCCCAAACTTTAAGAAACGACAACTTTGGTTTCTTGCCAAACCACAGTTCATAAGGCGTCGTCTCAACGGATTTTGATGGTGCCCTATTTAACGTGAATGCGGCCGTCTCTAGAGCATAACCCCAAAACGATAGCGGTAAATCAGTAAGAGACATCATAGATCGCACCATATCCAGTAAAGTACGATTACGACGTTCGGACACACCATTACGCTGTGGTGTTCCGGGTGGCGTGAGTTGCGAAACTATTCCACAGTTTTTCAAATGTACACCAAACTCGTAACTCAAATATTCTCCTCCACGATCAGATCGTAGAAACTTTATTTTCTTGTTACGATGATTTTCAACTTCACTCTGAAATTCTTTGAACTTTTCAAATGTTTCAGACTTATGTTTCATTAAGTAGATATACCCATATCTGCTTAAAATCATCTGTGAAGGTGAGAAAATAACGATATCCGCCATGAGCCTCAATATTCATCGGACCACATACATCGTATGTATGATTTCCAACAAATCTGTTGCTCTCTCCATAGTACCGGAGAACGGTGTTTTAGTCATCTTGCCCATGAGGCACGGTTCGCAAGTACCAAGTGATTCATAATCAAGTGGTTCCAAAAGTCCATCAGTATGGAGTTTCTTCATGCGCTTTATACCGATATGACCTAAACGACAGTGCCACAAATAAGTTGCACTTTCATTATCAACTCTGCATCTTTTGGCTTCAACATTATGAATATGTGTATTACTACTATCGAGATTCAATAAGAATAGACCACTCTTTCAAGGGTGCATGACCATAAAAGATATTACTCATATAAATAGAACAACCATTATTCTCTGATTTAAATGAATAACCGTCTCGCATTAAACAAGATCCAGATATAATGTTCATGCTCAACGCTGGCACCAAATAACAATTATTTAGGTCTAATATTAATCCTGAAGGTAGATGTAGAGGTAGCGTGCCGACCGCGATCACATCGACTTTGGAACCGTTTCCCACGCGCATCGTCACCTCGTCCTTAGCCAATCTTCGCTTAATCCGTAGCCCCTGTTTCGAGTTGCAAATATTAGCAACAGAACCAGTATCAAATACCCAGGTGCTACTGCGAGCTCTAGTAAGGTACACATCAATAATATGTATATCACATATACCTTTGTTCACCTTGCCATCCTTCTTATCCGCCAAATACTTGGGGCAGTTCCGCTTCCAGTGACCAGTCTGCTTGCAGTAGAAGCACTCAGTTTCAGGCTTAGGTCCAGACTTGGGTTTCTTCTCCTGAGCAGCAACTTGCTTGCTGTTCTTCTTGAAGTTCCCCTTTTTCTTCCCTTTGCCCTTTTTCTTGAAAATAGTGGTCTTGTTAACCATCAACACTTGATGCTCCTTCTTGATTTCTACCTCCGCAGCTTTCAGCATTGCGAAGAGCTCAGGAATAGTCTTGTTCATCCCTTGCATATTATAGTTCATCACAAAGCTCTTGTAGCTTGGTGGCAGTGATTGGAGAATTCTATCGATGACGCAATCATCTAGAAGATTAACTCCCAATTGAATCAAGTGATTATTATACCCAGACATTTTGAGTATATGCTCACTGACAGAACTGTTCTCCTCCATCTTGCAGCTATAGAACTTATTGGAGATTTCATATCTCTCAATCCGGGCATTTGCTTGAAATATTAACTTCAACTCCTGGAATATCTCATATGCTCCATGACGTTCAAAACGTCGTTGAAGTCCCGATTCTAAGCCGTAAAGCATGACACACTGAACTATCGAGTAGTCATCAGCTTTGCTCTGCCAGACGTTCATAACATCTGGAGTTGCTCCAGCAGCAGGCCTGGCACCCAGCGGTGCTTCCAGGACGTAATTCTTCTGAGCAGCAATGAGGATAATCCTCAAGTTACGGACCCAGTCCGTATAATTTCTACCATCATCTTTCAACTTTGCTTTCTCAAGGAACGCATTAAAATTCAACGGAACAACAGCACGAGCCATCTATCTACAATCAACATAAACAAGCAAGATACTATCAGGGACTAAGTTCATGATAAATTTAAGTTCAATTAATCATATTACTTAAGAACTCCCACTTAGATAGACATCCCTCTAATCCTCTAAGTGATCACGTGATCCAAATCAACTAAACCATGACCGACCATCACGTGAGATGGAATAGTTTTCAATGGTGAACATCGTTATGTTGATCATATCTACTATATAATTCACGCTCGACCTTTCGGTCTCCGTATTCCGAGGCCATATCTGTATATGCTAGGCTCGTCAAGTTTAACCTGAGTATTCTGCGTGTGCAAAACTGTCTTGCACCCGTTGTAGATGGACGTAGAGCTTATCACACCCGATCATCACGTGGTGTCTGGGCACGACGAACTTTGGCAACGGTGCATACTCAGGGAGAACACTTCTTGATAATTTAGTGAGAGATCATCTTATAATGCTACCGTCAATCAAAGCAAGATAAGATGCATAAAAAGATAAACATCACATGCAATCAATATAAGTGATATGATATGGCCATCATCATCTTGTGCTTGTGATCTCCATCTCCGAAGCACCGTTATGATCACCATCGTCATCGGCGCGACACCTTGATCTCCATCGTAGCATCGTTGTCGTCTCGCCAATCTTATGCTTCCACGACTATCACTACCGTTTAGTAATAAAGTAAAGCATTACATCGCGATTGCATTGCATACAATAAAGCGACAACCATATGGCTCCTGCCAGTTGCCGATAACTCGGTTACAAAACATGATCATCTCATACAATAAAATTCAGCATCATGCCTTGACCATATCACATCACAACATGCCCTGCAAAAACAAGTTAGACGTCCTCTACTTTGTTGTTGCATGTTTTACGTGGCTGCTACGGGCTTAAGCAAGAACCAATCTCACCTACGCATCAAAACCACAACGATAGTTTGTCAAATAGACTCCGTTTTAACCTTCGCAAGGACCGGGGTAGCCATACTCGGTTCAACTAAAGTTGGAGAGACAATCGCCCGCAAGCCATCTATGTGCAAAGCACGTCGAGGGAACCGGTCTCGCGTAAGCGTACGCGTAAGGTTGGTCTGGGTCGTCTCGTCCAACAATACCGCCGAACCAAAGTATGACATGCTGGTAGGCAGTATGACTTGTATCGTCCACAACTCACTTGTGTTCTACTCGTGCAATTAACATCAAACCATAAAACCTAGGCTCTGATACCACTGTTGGGGAACGTAGTAATTTCAAAATTTTCCTACGGACACGCAAGATCATGGTGATGCATAGCAACGAGGGGAAAGTATGATCTACGTACCCTTGTAGATCGCAATGGAAGCGTTGACACAACGTAGAGGAAGTAGTCGTACGTCTTCTTCCCGATCCGACCGATCCAAGCACCGTTACTCCGGCACCTCCGAGTTCTTAGCACACGTACAGCTCGATGACGATCCCCGGGCTCCGATCCAGCAAAGCGTCGGGGAAGAGTTTCGTCAGCACGACGGCGTGGTGACGATCTTGATGTTCTACCGACGCAGGGCTTCGCCTAAGCACTACAACGATATGATCGAGGTGGAATATGGTGGCAGGGGGCACCGCACACGGCTAAGGAACGATCTCAATGACCAACTTGTGTGTCTAGAGGTGCCCCCTGCCTCCGTATATAAAGGAGCCAAGGGGGAGGGGTGCGGCCAGCCCTATGGAGGCGCAGGAGGAGTCCTACTCCTACCGGGAGTAGGACTCCCCCCCAATCCTATTCCAACTAGGACTCCCAAGGGGGAAAGAGGGAGAGGGGTGGCCAGCCACCTCTCCTAGTCCTAATAGGACTAGGGGAGGGGGGGAGGCGCGCAGCCCTTATGGGCAGCCCTTTCACCTTTCCACTAAGGCCCACTAAGGCCCATATGACTCTCGGGGGGTTCCGGTAACCTCCTGGTAATCCGGTAAAATCCTGATTTCACCCGGAACACTTCCGATGTCCAAACATAGGCTTCCAATATATCAATCTTTATGTCTCGACCATTCCGAGACTCCTCGTAATGTCCGTGATCACATCCGGGACTCCGAACAACCTTCGGTACATCAAAATGCATAAACTCATAATAACTGTCATCGTAACGTTAAGCGTGCGGACCCTACGGTTCGAGAACAATGCAGACATGACCGAGACACGTCTCCGGTCAATAACCAATAGCGGGACCTGGATGCCCATATTGGCTCCTACATATTCTACGAAGATCTTTATCGGTCAGACCGCATAACAACATACGTTGTTCCCTTTGTCATCGGTATGTTACTTGCCCGAGATTCGATCGTCGGTATCCAATACCTAGTTCAATCTCGTTACCGGCAAGTCTCTTTACTCGTTCTGTAATACATCATTTCACAACTAACATATTAGTTGTAATGCTTGCAAGGCTTATGTGATGTGTATTACCGAGAGGGCCCAGAGATACCTCTCTGACAATCAGAGTGACAAAACCTAATCTCGAAATACGCCAACCCAACATGTACCATTGGAGACACCTGTAGTACTCCTTTATAATCACCCAGTTACGTTGTGACGTTTGGTAGTACCCAAAGTGTTCCTCCGGTAAACGGGAGTTGCATAATCTCATAGTTATAGGAACATGTATAAGTCATGAAGAAAGCAATAGCAACATACTAAACGATCGGGTGCTAAGCTAATGGAATGGGTCATGTCAATCAGATCATTCAACTAATGATGTGACCTCGTTAATCAAATAACAACTCTTTGTTCATGGTTAGGAAACATAACCATCTTTGATTAACGAGCTAGTCAAGTAGAGGCATGCTAGTGACACTTTGTTTGTCTATGTATTCACACATGTATTATGTTTCCGGTTAATACAATTTTAGCATGAATAATAAACATTTATCATGATATAAGGAAATAAATAATAACTTTATTATTGCCTCTAGGGCATATTTCCTTCATTGTTTACTTAGAACGACGGTAGTAAATAAGATGATCCCTCATAATAATTTCAAGAAAGTGTTCCCCCTAACTGTGCACCGTTGCGACAGTTCGTTGTTTCGAAGCACCACGTGATGATCGGGTGTGATAGATTCCAACGTTCACATACAACGGGTGTAAGACAGATTTACACATGCAAACACTTAGGTTGACTTGACGAGCCTAGCATGTACAGACATAGCCTCGGAACACAGAAGACCGAAAGGTCGAGCATGAGTCGTATAGAAGATACGATCAACATGAAGATGTTCACCGACGTTGACTAGTTCGTCTCACGTGATGATCGGACACGGCCTAGTTAACTCGGATCATGTTATACTTAGATGACTGGAGGGATGTCTATCTGAGTGGGAGTTCATTGAATAATTTGATTAGATGAACTTAATTATCATGAACTTAGTCTAAAATCTTTACAATATGTCTTGTAGATCAAATGGCCAACGTTGTCCTCAACTTCAACGCGTTCCTTGAGAAAACCAAGCTGAAAGACGATGGCAGCAACTATACGGACTGGGTCTGGAACCTGAGGATCATCCTCATAGCTGCCAAGAAAGATTATGTCCTACAAGCACCGCTAGGTGACGCACCCGTCCCACAGAACCAAGACGTTATGAACGGTTGGCAGACGCATGCTGATGATTACTCCCTCGTTCAGTGCGGCATGCTTTACAGCTTAGAACCGGGGCTCCAAAAACGTTTTGAGAGACACGGAGCATATGAGATGTTCAAAGAGCTGAAAATGGTTTTCCAAGCTCATGCCCGGGTCGAGAGATATGAAGTCTCCGACAAGTTTTTCAGCTGTAAGATGGAGGAAAATAGTTCTGTCAGTGAGCACATACTCATGATGTCTGGGTTACCTAACGGCTTGACTCAGCTGGGAGTTAATCTCCCGGATGACGCAGTCATTGACAGAATCCTTCAGTCGCTTCCACCAAGCTACAAGAGCTTTGTGATGAACTTCAATATGCAGGGGATGGAAAAGACCATTCCTGAATTATTTGCAATGCTGAAATCAGCAGAGGTAGAAGTCAAAAAGGAACATCAAGTGTTGATGGTGAATAAAACCACTAAGTTCAAGAAAGGCAAGGGTGAGAAGAACTTCAAGAAGGACGGCAAGGGAGTTGTCGCGCCCGGTAAGCAAGCTACCGGGAAGAAGCCAAAGAATGGACCCAAGCCCGAGACTGAGTGCTTTTATTGCAAGGGAAGTGGTCACTGGAAGCGGAACTGCCCCAAATACTTAGCGGACAAGAAGGCCGGCAAAACAAAAGGTATATGTGATATACATGTAATTGATGTGTACCTTACCAGTACTCGTAGTAGCTCCTGGGTATTTGATATCGGTGCAGTTGCTCACATTTGTAACTCAAAGCAGGAGCTGCGGAATAAGCGGAGACTGGCGAAGGACGAGGTGACGATGCGCGTCGGGAATGGTTCCAGGGTCGATGTGATCGCCGTCGGCACGCTACCTCTGCATTTACCTACGGGATTAGTTTTAAACCTCAATAATTGTTATTTAGTGCCAGCTTTGAGCATGAACATTGTATCGGGATCTCGTTTAATTCGAGATGGCTACTCATTTAAATCCGAGAATAATGGTTGTTCTATTTATATGAGAGATATGTTTTATGGTCATGCTCCGATGGTGAATGGTTTATTCTTAATGAATCTCGAGCGTAATGCTACACATGTTCATAGTGTGAATACCAAAAGATGTAAGGTTGATAATGATAGTCCCACATACTTGTGGCACTGCCGCCTTGGTCACATAGGTGTCAAACGCATGAAGAAGCTCCATGCAGATGGACTTTTAGAGTCTCTTGATTATGAATCATTTGACACGTGCGAACCATGCCTCATGGGTAAAATGACCAAGACTCCGTTCTCAGGAACAATGGAGCGAGCAACCAACTTATTGGAAATCATACATACTGATGTGTGCGGTCCAATGAGCGTTGAGGCTCGCGGTGGCTATCGTTATGTTCTCACCCTCACTGATGACTTGAGTAGATATGGGTATGTCTACTTAATGAAACACAAGTCTGAAACCTTTGAAAAGTTCAAGGAATTTCAGAGTGAGGTTGAGAATCAACGTGACAGAAAAATCAAGTTCCTACGATCAGATCGTGGAGGAGAATACTTGAGTCACGAATTTGGCACACACTTAAGAAAATGTGGAATAGTTTCACAACTCACGCCGCCTGGAACACCTCAGCGTAATGGTGTGTCCGAACGTCGTAATCGCACTCTATTAGATATGGTGCGATCTATGATGTCTCTTACCGATTTACCGCTATCTTTTTGGGGCTATGCTTTAGAGACTGCCGCATTCACTTTAAATAGGGCTCCGTCGAAATCCGTTGAGACGACACCGTATGAATTATGGTTTGGGAAGAAACCTAAGCTGTCGTTTCTAAAAGTTTGGGGATGCGATACTTATGTCAAGAAACTTCAACCTGAAAAGCTCGAACCCAAGTCGGAAAAATGCGTCTTCATAGGATACCCTAAAGAAACTATTGGGTATACCTTCTACCTCAGATCCGAAGGCAAGATCTTTGTTGCCAAGAATGGATCCTTTCTAGAGAAAGAGTTTCTCTCGAAAGAAGTAAGTGGGAGGAAAGTAGAACTTGATGAAGTATTACCTCTTGAACCGGAAAATGGCGCAACTCAAAGAAATGTTCCTGAGGTGCCTGCACCGACTAGAGAGGAAGTTAATGATGATGATCATGAAACTTCAGATCAAGTTGCTACTGAACTTCGTAGGTCCACAAGGACACGTTCCGCACCAGAGTGGTACGGCAACCCTGTCTTGGAAATCATGTTGTTAGACAATGGTGAACCTTCGAACTATGAAGAAGCGATGGCGGGCCCGGATTCCGACAAATGGCTAGAAGCCATGAAATCCGAGATAGGATCCATGTATGAAAACGAAGTATGGACTTTGACTGACTTGCCTGTTGAGCGGCGAGCCATAGAAAATAAATGGATCTTTAAGAATAAGACAGACGCGGATGGTAATGTGACCATCTATAAAGCTCGGCTTGTCGCTAAGGGTTATCGACAAGTTCAAGGGGTTGACTACGATGAGACTTTCTCACCGGTAGTGAAGCTAAAGTCCATCCGAATCATGTTAGCAATTGCCGCATTCTATGATTATGAGATATGGCAAATGGACGTCAAAACGGCATTCCTTAATGGTTTCCTTAAGGAAGAATTGTATATGATGCAGCCGGAAGGTTTTTTCGATCCTAAGAATGCTGACAAGGTGTGCAAGCTCCAACGCTCGATTTATGGGCTGGTGCAAGCATCTCGAAGTTGGAACATTCGCTTTGATGAGATGATCAAAGCGTTTGGGTTTACGCAGACTTATGGAGAAGCCTGCGTTTACAAGAAAGTGAGTGGGAGCTCTGTAGCATTTCTCATATTATATGTAGATGACATACTTTTGATGGGAAATGATATAGAACTCTTGGACAACATTAAGGCCTACTTGAATAAGAGTTTTTCAATGAAGGACCTTGGAGAAGCTGCATATATATTAGGCATCAAGATCTATAGAGATAGATCAAGACGCCTCATAGGTCTTTCACAAAGCACATACCTTGATAAGATATTGAAGAAATTCAATATGGATCAGTCTAAGAAGGGGTTCTTGCCTGTGTTACAAGGTGTGAAATTGAGCTCAGCTCAATGTCCGACCACGGCAGAAGATATAGAAGAGATGAGTGTCATCCCCTATGCCTCAGCCATAGGTTCTATTATGTATGCCATGCTGTGTACCAGACCTGATGTAAACCTTGCCGTAAGTTTGGTAGGAAGGTACCAAAGTAATCCCGGCAAGGAACACTGGACAGCGGTCAAGAATATCCTGAAGTACCTGAAAAGGACTAAGGAAATGTTTCTCGTTTATGGAGGTGATGAAGAGCTCGTCGTAAAGGGTTACGTCGACGCTAGCTTCGACACATATCTGGATGACTCTAAGTCACAAACCGGATACGTGTATATTTTGAATGGTGGGGCAGTAAGCTGGTGCAGTTGCAAGCAGAGCATCGTGGCGGGATCTACATGTGAAGCGGAGTACATGGCAGCCTCGGAGGCAGCGCATGAAGCAATTTGGGTGAAGGAGTTCATCACCGACCTAGGAGTCATACCCAATGCGTCGGGGCCAATCAAACTCTTCTGTGACAACACTGGAGCTATTGCACTTGCCAAGGAGCCCAGGTTTCACAAGAAGACCAGGCACATCAAGCGTCGCTTCAACTCCATTCGTGAAAATGCTCAAGATGGAGACATAGATATTTGTAAAGTACATACGGACCTGAATGTAGCAGATCCATTGACTAAACCTCTCCCTAGAGCAAAACATGATCAACACCAGAATTCCATGGGTGTTCGATTCATCACAATGTAACTAGATTATTGACTCTAGTGCAAGTGGGAGACTGTTGGAAATATGCCCTAGAGGCAATAATAAAAGCATTATTATTATATTTCCTTGTTCATGATAATTGTCTTTATTCATGCTATAATTGTGTTATCCGAAAATAGTAATACATGTGTGAATAATAGACACCAACATGTCCCTAGTAAGCCTCTAGTTGACTAGCTCGTTGATCAATAGATAGTCATGATTTCCTGACTATGGACATTGGATGTCATTGATAACGAGATCACATCATTAGGAGAATGATGTGATGGACAAGACCCAATCCTAAACATAGCATAAGATCGTATAGTTCGTTTGCTAGAGTTTTTCCAATGTCAAGTATCCTTTCCTTAGACCATGAGATCGTGTAACTCCCGGATACCGTAGGAGTGCTTTGGGTGTACCAAACGTCACAACGTAACTGGGTGACAATAAAGGTATACTACGGGTATCTCCGAAAGTGTCTGTTGGGTTGACACGGATCAAGACTGGGATTTGTCACTCCGTATGACGGAGAGGTATCACTGGGCCCACTCGGTAATGCATCATCATTATGAGCTCAAAGTGACCAAGTGTCTGGTCATGGGATCATGCATTACGGTACGAGTAAAGTGACTTTCCGATAACGAGATTGAACAAGGTATTGGGATACCGACGATCGAATCTCGGGCAAGTAACATACTGATTGACGAAGGGAATTGTATACGGGGTTGCGTGAATCCTCGACATCGTGGTTCATCCGATGAGATCATCGTGGAGCATGTGGGAGCCAACATGGGTATCCAGATCCCGCTGTTGGTTATTGGCCGGAGAACCGTCTCGGTCATGTCTACGTGTCTCTCGAACCTGTAGGGTCTACACACTTAAGGTTCGGTGACGCTAGGGTTGTAGAGATATGAGTATGCAGTAATCCAAATGTTTTTAGGAGTCCCGGATGAGATCCCAGACGTCATGAGGAGTTCCGGAATGGTCCGGAGGTAAAGAATTATATATAGGAAGTGAAGTTTCGGCCATCGGGAGAGTTTCGGGGGTCACCGATATTGTACCGGGACCACCGGATGGGTCCCGGGGGTCCACCGGGTGGGGCCACCCATCCCGGAGGGCCCCATGGGCTGAAGTGGGGAGGGGAACCAGCCCATAGTGGGCTGGTGCGCCCCCCAAGGCCCACCCCTTGCGCCTAGGGTTAAAACCCTACCGTGGGGGGGGGGCTCCCCACTTGCCTTGGGGGGCACTCCACCCCCCTTGGCCGCCCCCCCTAGGAGATTGGATCTCCTAGGGCCGGTGCCCCCCCTAGGCCCCCTATATATAGTGGGGGGAGGGCTTCTTACCTTTGCCTTTGGTGCCTCCCTCTCCCTCTCCAACACCTCCTCCTCCTCCATAGAGCTTGGCAAAGCCCTGCCGGAGTACTGCAGCTCCATCACCACCACGCCGTCGTGCTGCTGCTGGAGCCATCTTCCTCAACCTCTCCTTTCCCCTTGCTGGATCAAGAAGAAGGAGCCGTCACGCTGACCGTACGTGTGTTGAACGCGGAGGTGCCGTCCGTTCGGCGCTAGGATCTCCGGTGATTTGGATCACGTTGAGTACGACTCCCTCATCCCCGTTCTTTGAACGCTTCCGCTCGCGATCTACAAAGGTATGTAGATGCATCCGATCACTCGTTGCTAGATGAACTCATAGATGGATCTTGGTGAAACCGGTAGGAAAATTTTTGTTTTCTGCAACGTTCCCCAACATATATTACTCCCTCTTTTGTACTACTCCCTTTGTTCGGAATTACTTGTCGCGGAAATGGATGTATCTAGACGTATTTTAGTTCTAGATACATTCATTTCTGAGATAAGTAATTCCGAACGGAGGGAGTAGAATATAAGGCACATTAATTTTTGTGAAAGTCAAATATTCTTATGTTTGATCAAGATTGCAGAATAAAATATCAACATCTACAATACCTGATAGAAAAAAATATGAAAATAGTTTTTATGATAGAAAATTGGTATTATCGATATTGACATGTTTTCACAAACACTTGCTCAATTATGCACATGTTTTGACATTTCAAAAACCTAATACACCTTATACTATTACAGAACGAAGGGGGGTATGTGATTAGCTCTCATGTTGAAATTTTGTATGATATTTTTTTCGAGAAGGAGAATATATTAATATCGCGAAGATATCATTTACACCTGGCCTCTGTATCAGCAAGATGTCGAAAGGCATCAAGGATACACATAGCCAAAAAACAAAATAAAAAACGAGGAGAAAAGAAAAAAGTCCCCACCACCGAAGACAACACCTGGATTACAAAAGAGGTTCTCCAAAAGCAACGCCTTCAAGAAGGAAACAATGCACAAGCGTTGTCGTTGCCCGATCTAAGATCTTGAGTTTTCACCCTAGAAAAAGCTCGAGATCACCCAAAAAGCAATGCCTTCAACAAAGGCCATTGCCAGGTATAACCAATAAAGGCAAACCTTGGGTTTTCACCCTGGGAATTGGGATTCGGTACTCGAGAAGCACCACCAAAATGGCAGTACACTAGTGCTGCCATCCCCGCTTCCCGAGGCCGCTGTTGGAGATCACTAAACACCTAGCACACAGTCTTCATCACATCCAGTAGACCTTTCCGCCAACGCTTCAAGACCTCCAATCGCAGCCGCCATGACTTTCTCCACCTCTATCAATGCCTTGGGAACCTTGACTTAGCCATGTCCCATGACTCCGATAAGAAAGTGAAGCTTCGCGCCACGCCCTCTTGAAGCCGTGCTGGATGATAATATGAATGCGCGCGACCGGAGCCTTTCCGATCTAGACATCTAGGGGCGATATACATCAATCGCATATATCTCTGAAAGGGAAGACCGGAGCTCGTCAGCGGCCAGATTAAAGAGCTTGACGTCCGTAGAGAGACTACATGACGGAGGAAGAGCACTGGGGCCAAACCACCACAGCTCCAAGCGCCTCCGTGCCCTGGCCATTGCGCCTGGCAAACCTGCCACGCCTCACCGGCGCAGCCAAGCCACCAGATGCATGATACGTCTCCAGCGTATCTATAATTTATGAAGTATTCATGCTGTTATATTATCATTCTTGGATGTTTTACACTCATCTCATAGCAACTTCATATCGTTTTTTGGGACTAACCTATTGACCCAGTGCCCAGTGCCAGTTGTTGCTTTTTGGTTTTTTACATCGCGGGAAATCAATATCAAACGGAGTCCAAACACCGCGGAACTTTTTATGGATTTTTTATCGACCAGAAGACTTCCGGTGGGCCAGAGAAGCACTTGGGGGTGCCCCGAGGGGGGCACAACCCACCAGGGCGCGCCTGAGGGCCCAGGCGCACCCAGGGGAGTTGTGCACACCTCGATGGCCTCCTGCACCCCCTCTTTACCCTATAAATTCCCACAAATTCCAAAAACCCTTGGGGTTGACCTAGATCAGAAGTTCCGCCGCCGCAAGGCTCTGTAGCCACCGAAAACCAATCTAGACCCCGTTACGTCACTCCTCCGGAGGGGGAAATCATCACCGGTGGCCATCTTCATCATCCCGGCGGCCACCATGATGAGGAGGGAGTAGTCCACCCTCAGGGCTGAGGGCTTGTACCAGTAGCTATGTATTTAATCTCTCTCTCTCTCTCTCTCTCTCTCGTGTTCTTGAGATGTCATGATCTTGATGTATCGCAGGCTTCATTACTATAGTCGGATCATATGGTGTTTTCCCCTCTCTATCTTCTTGTGATGAATTGAGTTTTGCCTTTGAGTTTCATTTTATCGGATTGAATACTTTTATGGATTTGAGAGCACTTGATATATGTCTTGCATATGAATACTCGTGGTGAAAATGGGGTATCATATTGATTCACTTTATATGTGTTTTGGCACTCAACTTGCGGATTCCCGAGGTGACATTGGGGTAATCTACGCATAGGGGTTGATGCACGTACTTGTCTTTGTTTCTCCGTTAGAAATGTTGGAGCACTCTTTGAGGTTCTTTATGTTGGATTGAGTATTATGAATCTGAAATTGTTTGATGCATATCGTATAATTAACTCACGGGTACTCACGGTGACATTGGGGTATCTAGGTGACATTAGAGTTGGTTGATGTGTATCATATGGTGTTATTTTAGTACAAACTCTTGATTAGATCGATCGGAAAGAATAGCTTGTGTTATTTTAGTACGAATTGTTGGGGAACGTAGTATTTCAAAATTTTCCTATGATCACGCAAGATCTATCTAGGAGAAGCATAGCAACGAGCGGGGAGAGTGTGTCCACGTACCCTCGTAGACCGAAAGCGGAAGCGTTTAGTAACGCGGTTGATCTAGTCGAACGTCTTCACGATCCAACCGATCCAAGCACCGAACATACGGCACCTCAACATTCAGCACACGTTTAGCTTGATGACGTCCCTGGATCTCTTGATCCAGTTGAGTCCAAGGGAGAGTTCCGTCAGCACGACGGTGTGGCGACGGTGATGATGAAGTTACCGGCACAGGGCTTAGCCTAAGCACTACAACGATATGACCGAGGTGTGTAACTGTGGAGGAGGCACCGCACACGGCTAAGAGATTGTCTGTTGTGCTATTGGGGTGCCCCCTGGCCACGTATATAAAGGAGGGAGGGAGAGAGGAGGCCGGCCAGGTAGGGCGCGCCAAGGGGGAGTCCTACTTGGACTCCTAGTCCAAGTAGGATTCGGCCCCCCCTTTTTCCTTTCTAACACCGGAGGGAAAGGGAAGGGAGAGGCAGCCCCCTCCCCTAGTCCAATTCGGTTTGGGCAAGGGGAGGGCGCGCCCCTCTCTTGTGGCCCTTTCTCCTTTCCTCCAATAAGGCCCACTAGGCCCAATACTTCACCCGGGGGGTTCCGGTAACCTCCCGGTACTCCGAAAAAATGCTCGAACCACTCGGAACCATTCCGATGTCCAAATGCAACCTTCCAATATATGAATCTTCATGTCTCGACCATTCCGAGACTCCTCGTCATGTCCGTGATCTCATCCGAGACTCCGAATAAACTTCGGTCATCAAATCACATAACTCATAATACAAATCGTCATCGAACGTTAAGCGTGCGGACCCTACGGGTTCGAGAACTATGTAGACATGATGGAGACACATCTCCAGTCAATAACCAATAGCGGAACCTGGATGCTCATATTGGCTCCTACATATTCTACAAAGATCTTTATCGGTCAAACCGCATAACAACATACGTTGTTCCCTTTGTCATCGGTATGTTACTTGCCCGAGATTTGATCGTCGGTATCATCATACCTAGTTCAATCTCATTACCGGCAAGTCTCTTTACTCATTCTGCAAAGCATCATCCCGCAACTAACTCATTAGTCACATTGATTGCAAGGCTTATAGTGATGTGCATTACCGAGAGGGCCCAGAGATACCTCTCTGATACACTGAGTGACAAATCCTAATCTCGATCTATCCCAACTCAACAAACACCATCGGAGACACCTGTAGAGCATCTTTGTAATCACCCAGTTACATTGTGACTTTTGATAGCACCCAAGGTGTTCCTCCGGTATTCGGGAGTTGCATAATCTCATAGTCAGAGGAACATGTATAAGTCATGAAGAAAGCAATAGCAATAAAACTAAACGATCATTATGCTAAGCTAACGGATGGGTCTTATCCATCACATCATTCTATTATGATGTGATCTTGTTCATCAAATGACAACATATGTCTATGGCGAGGAAACTTAACCATCTTTGATTAACGAGCTAGTCAAGTAGAGGCATACTAGGGACACTATGTTTTGTCTATGCATTCACACATGTAATAAGTTTCCGGTTAATACAATTCTAGCATGAATAATAAACATTTATCATGATATAAGGAAATATAAATAACAACTTTATTATTGCCTCTAGGGCATATTTCCTTCAGTTTCCCACTTTCACTCGAGTCAATAATCTAGTTCACATCGCCATGTGATTTAACACCAATAGTTCACATCGTCATGTGATTTAACACTCTATTGTTCACATCGCCATGTGACCAATACCCAAAGGGTTTACTAGAGTCAATAATCTAGTTCACATCTCCATGTGATTAACACCCAAAGAGTACTAAGGTGTGATCATGTTTTGCTTGTGAGAGAGGTTTAGTCAATGGGTCTGCCACACTCAGATCCGTATGTATTTTGCAAATTTTTACGTCTACAATGCTCTGCACGGAGCTACTCTAGCTTATTGCTCCCACTTTCAATATGTATCCAGATTGAGACTTAGAGTCATCCGGATTAGTTTCAAAGCTTGCATCGACGTAACCCTTTACGACGAACTTTTTGTCGCCTCCATAACTGAGAAACATATCCTTATTCCACTAAGGATAATTTTGACCGTTGTCCAGTGATCTAACCTGGATCACTATTGTACCCTCTTGCCAAACTCATGGTGAGGTACACAATAGGTCTGGTACACAGCATAACATACTTCATAGAACCTTTGCATGAGGCATAGGGAATGAATTTTCATTTTCTTTCTATTTTCTGCCGTGGTCGGGTTTTGAGTCTTTACTCAACTTCGCACCTGGCAACACAGGCAAGAACTCCTTTGATTGTTCCATTTTGAACTACTTCAAAATCTAGTCAAGGTATGTACTCATTGAAAAAACTTATTAAGCGTCCTGATCTATCTCTATAGATCTTGATGCTCAATATGTAAGCAGCTTCACCGAGGTCTTCTTTGAAAAACTCCTTTCAAACACTCCTTTATGCTTTCCAGAAAAATTCTACATCATTTCCGATCAACAATATGTCATTCACATATACTTATTAGAAAGATTGTAGTGCCCCCACTCACTTTCTTGTGAATACAGGCTTCACCGCAAGTCTGTATAAAATTGTATGCTTTAATCAACTCATCAAAGCATATATTCCAACTCCGAGATGCTTGCACCAGTCCATAGATGGATCGCTGGAGCTTGCGCATTTTGTTAGCACTTTTAGGATTGACAAAAACTTCTTGTTGCATCATATACAACTCTTCTTTCAGAAATCCATTCAGGAATTCAGTTTTGACATTCATTTGCCAGATTTCATAAAATGCGGCAATTGCTAACATGATTCGGACAGACTTAAGCATCGCTACGAGTGAGATAATCTCATCATAGTCAACACCTTGAACTTGTTGAAAACATTTTGTGACAAGTCATGCTTTGTAGATAGTAACACTACCATCAGTGCCCGTCTTCCTCTTGAAGATCCATTTATTCTCCATGGACCGCCGATCATCGGGAAAATCCACCAAAGTCCACACTTTGTCCATATAGATGGATCCCATCTCAGATTTCGTGGCCTCAAACCATTTTGCAGAATCTGGGCTCATCATCATTTCCTCATAGTTCGTAGGTTCGTCATGGTCAATTACCATGACCTCCAGAACAGGATTACCGTATCACTCTGGTGCGGAACGTGCTCTGGTTGACCTACGTGGTTCGGTAGTAACTTGATCCGAAGTTTCATGATCATTATCATTAGCTTCCTCACTAGTTGGTGCAGGCATCACGGGAATGGTTTTATGTGATGAGCTACTTTCCAATTCGAGAGAAGGTACAGTTAGCTCATCAAGTTCTACTTTCCTCCCACTCACTTATTTCGAGAGAAACTCCTTCTCTAGAAAGGATCCATTCTTAGCATCAAAGATCTTGCCATCGGATCTGTGATAGAAGGTGTACCCAACAGTTTCTTTTGGGTATCCTATGAAGACGCACTTCTCTGATTTGGGTTCGAGCTTATCAGGCTGATGCTTTTTCACATAAGCATCGCAACCCCAAACTTTAAGAAATGACAGCTTAGGTTTCTTGCCAAACCATAGTTCATACGGTGTCGTCTCAATGGATTAAGACGGTGCCCTATTTAACGTGAATGCAGTTGTCTCTAATGCATAACCCCAAAACTATAGTGGTAAATCGGTAAGAGACATCATAGATCGCACCATATCTAATAAAGTACGGTTACGATGTTCGGACACACCATTATGCTATGGTGTTCCAGGTGGCATGAGTTTGTGAAACTATTCCACATTGTTTTAATTGAAGGCCAAACTCGTAACTCAAATATTCGCCTCTGCGATCAGATCATAGAAAGTTTATTTTCTTGTTACGATGATTCTCCACTTCACTCTGAAATTCTTTGAACTTTTCAAATGTTTCAGACTTGTGTTTCATCAAGTAGATATACCCATATCTACTCAAATCATCAGTGAAGGTTAGAAAATAACGATACCCGCCACGAGCCTCAACACTCATCGGACCGCATACATCGGTATGTATTATTTCCAATAAGTCAGTGGCTTGCTCCATTGTTCCGGAGAACGGAGTATTAGTCATCTTGCCCATGAGGCATGGTTCGCAAGCATCAAATGATTCATAATCAAGTGATTCCAAAATTCCACCCGCATGGAGTTTCTTCATGTGCCTTACACCAATATGACCTAAACGGTAGTGCCACAAGTATCTTGCACTATCATTATCAACTTTGCATCTTTTGGCATCAATATTATGAATGTGTGTATCACCACGATCGAGATTCAATAAACCATTTATATTAAGTGTATGACCATAGCAGGTTTTATTCGTGTAAATAGAAAACAATTATTCTTTGACTTAAATGAATAATCGTATTGCAATAAACATGATCCAATCATATTCATGCTCAACGCAAACACCAAATAACATTTATTTTAGGTTCAACACTAATCCCGAAGGTAAAGGGATTGTGCAATGGTGATCTTATCAACCTTGGAATCACTTCCAACACACATCATCACCTCGCCCTTAACTAGTCTATGTTTATTTTGCAACTCTCGTTTCGAGTTACTACTCTTAGCAACTGAACCAGTACCACATACCGAGGGCTTGCTATAGACACTAGTAAAGTACACATCAATAACATGTATATCAAATATACTTTTATTCACTTTGCCATCCTTCTTATTCGCCAAGTATTTGGGGTAGTTCCGCTTCCAGTGACCATTCCCTTTGAGGTAGAAGTACTCACTTCCAGGGTTAGGTCTAGCTTTGGGCTTTTTCACAGGAGTGGCAACTTGCTTGCCATTCTTTTTGAAGTTCCCTTTCTTTTCCTTGCCCTTTTACTTGAAACTAGTGGTCTTGTCAACCATCAACAGTTGATGCTTTTTCTTGATTTCTACCTTCGCCGATTTCAGCATCGCGAAGAGCTTGGGAATTTTTTCCCTTATCCCTTGCATATTATAGTTCATCACGAAGTTCTAGTAACTCAGTGATAGTGACTAGAGAATTCTGTCAATCACTATCTTATCTGGAAGATTAACTCCCACTTGATTCAAGTGATTGTAGTACTCAGAAATTTTGAGCACATGCTCACAAGTTGAGCTATTCTCCTCCATCTTGTAGGCTAAGTACTTTGTCAGAGGTCTCATACCTCTCGACTCAGGCATGAGTCTGAAATATCAATTCCAGCTCTTGGAACATCTCATATGCTCTGTGGTGTTCAAAATGTTTTTGAAATCCTAGTTCTAAGCCGTAAAGCATGGTGCACTAAACTATCAAGTAGTCATCATACCGAGCTTTGTCAAACGTTCATAACGTTTGTATCTGCTCCTGCAATAGGTTTGTCACCTAGCGGTGCATCAAGGACACAATTCTTCTATGCAGCAATGAGGATAATCCTCAGATCACGGACCAAGTCCGTATCATTGCTACTATCATCTTTCAACTTATTTTCCTCTAGGAACATATTAAAAATAAACGGGGAGCTACATCGCGAGCTATTAATCTACAACATAATTTTCAAACATTATCGAGACTAAGTTCATGATAAATTAAAGTTCAATTAATCATATTACTTAAGAACTCCCACTTAGATAGACATCCCTCTGGTCATCTAAGTGATCACGTGATCCATATCAACTAAACCATGTTCGATCATCACGTGAGATGGGGTAGTTTTCAATGGTGAACATCTCTATGTTGATCATATCTACTATATGATTCACATTCGATCTTTCGGTCTCAGTGTTCCGAGGCCATATCTGCATATGCTAGGCTCGTCAAGTTTAATCCGAGTATTCTGCACGTGCAAAACTGGCTTGCACCCATTGTATGTGAATGTAGAGCTTATCACACCTGATCATCACGTGGTGTCTCGGCACGAAGAACTGTCGCAATGGTGCATACTCAGGGAGAACACTTATACCTTGAAATTTTAGTAAGGGATCATCTTATAAAGCTACCGTCATACTGAGCAAAATAAGATGCATAAAAGATAAACATCACATGCAATCAAAATATTTGACATGATATGGCCATCATCATCTTGTGCCTTTGATCTCCATCTCCAAAGTAGCGTCATGATCTATATCGTCACCGGCATGACACCATGATCTCCATCATCTTGATCTTTATCAACGTGTCGTCACATCATCGTCTCGCCAACTATCGGTTTTTCAACTATTGCTATCGCATAGCGATAAAGTGAAGAAATTACATGGCACTTGCATCTTATGCAATAAAGAGACAACCATAAGGCTCCTGCCAGTTGCCGATAACTTTTACAAAACATGATCATCTCATACAACAATTTATATCTCATCATGTCTTGACCTTATCACATCACAACAAGCCCTACAAAAACAAGTTAGACGTCCTCTACTTTGTTATCGCAAGTTTTACGTGGCTGCTACGGGCTTCTAGCAAGAACCATTCTTACCTACGCATCAAAATCACAATGAATTTTCGTCAAGTGTGTTGTTTTAACCTTGAACAAGGACCGGCCGTAGTCAAACTCGATTCAACTAAAGTTGGAGAAACTGCCACCCGCTAGCCACCTGTGTGCGAAGCACGTCGGTAGAACCAGTATCATGAACGTGGTCATGTAATGTTGATCCGGGCCGCTTCATCCAACAATACCGCCGAATCAAAGTAAGACGTTGGTGGTAAGCAGTATGACTATTATCACCCACAACTATTTGTGTTCTACTCGTGCATATAGCATCTACGCATAGACCTGGCTCGGATGCCACTGTTGGGGAACGTAGTATTTAAATTTTTTCCTATGATCACACAAGATCTATCTAGGAGAAGCATAGCAACGAGCAGGGAGAGTATGTCCATGTACCCTCGTAGACCGAAAGCGGAAGCGTTTAGTAACGTTGTTGAAGTAGTCAAATGTCTTCACGATCCAACCGATCCAAGCACTGAACATACGGCACCTCCGCGTTCAGCACATGTTCAGCTCGATGACGTCCCTCGAGCTCTTGATCCAGTTGAGGCTGAGGGAGAGTTCCGTCAGCACGACGGCGTGGCAACGGTGATGATGAAGTTACCGGCGCAGGGCTTCGCCTAAGCACTGAAGGAAATATGCCCTAGAGGCAATAATAAAGTTATTATTTATTTCCTTATGATCATGATAAATGTTTATTATTCATGCTAGAATTGTATTAACCGGAAACATAATACATGTGTGAATACATAGACAAACAAAGTGTCACTAGTATGCCTCTACTAGACTAGCTCATTAATCAAAGATGGTTATGTTTCCTAACCATGAACAATGAGTTGTTATTTGATTAACGAGGTCACATCATTAGTTGAATGATCTGATTGACATGACCCATTCCATTAGCTTAGCACCCGATCGTTTAGTATGTTGCTATTGCTTTTCTTCATGACTTATACATGTTCCTATAACTATGAGATTATGCAACTCCCGTTTACCGGAGGAACACTTTGGGTACTACCAAACGTCACAACGTAACTGGGTGATTATAAAGGAGTACTACAGGTGTCTCCAATGGTACATGTTGGGTTGGCGTATTTCGAGATTAGGTTTTGTCACTCTGATTGTCAGAGAGGTATCTCTGGGCCCTCTCGGTAATACACATCACATAAGCCTTGCAAGCATTACAACTAATATGTTAGTTGTGAAATGATGTATTACAGAACGAGTAAAGAGACTTGCCGGTAACGAGATTGAACTAGGTATTGGATACCGACGATCGAATCTCGGGCAAGTAACATACCGATGACAAAGGGAACAACGTATGTTGTTATGCGGTCTGACCGATAAAGATCTTCGTAGAATATGTAGGAGCCAATATGGGCATCCAGGTCCCGCTATTGGTTATTGACCGGAGACGTGTCTCGGTCATGTCTGCATTGTTCTCGAACCGTAGGGTCCGCACGCTTAACGTTACCGCACGCTTAAGGTTACGATGACAGTTATTATGAGTTTATGCATTTTGATGTACCGAAGGTTGTTCGGAGTCCCGGATGTGATCACGGACATGACGAGGAGTCTCAAATGGTCGAGACGTAAAATTGATATATTGGAAGCCTATGTTTGGATATCGGAAGTGTTCCGGGTGAAATCGGGATTTTACCGGAGTTACCGGAGGTTACCGGAACCCCCCCGGGAGCCATATGGGCCTTCATGGGCCTTAGTGGAAAGGAGAAAGGGGCAGCCCAAGGTGGCTGCGCCATTCCCTCCCTAGTCCTATTAGGACTAGGAGAAGTGGCCGGCCCCCTCTCTCTCTTTCCCCCCTCCGCGGGGAATCCTAGTTGGAATAGGATTGGGGGGAGTCCTACTCCCGGAGGAGTAGGACTCCTCCTGCGCCCTCTCCCTGGCCGGCGCCCCCTCCCCCCTTGGCTCCTTTATATACTGAGGTAGAGGCACCCTAGAACACACAAAGTTGATCACGTGATCTATTCCTTAGCCGTGTGCGGTGCCCCCTGCCACCATATACCTCGATAATACTGTAGCGGAGTTTAGGCGAAGCCCTGCTGCTGTAGTACATCAAGATCGTCACCACGCCGTCGTGCTGACGGAACTCTTCCCCGACGCTTTTGCTGGATCGGAGTCCAGGGATCGTCATCGAGCTGAACGTGTGCTCGAACTCGGAGTGCCGTAGTTTCGGTACTTGATCGGTTGGATCGTGAAGACGTACGACTACTTCCTCTACGTTGTGTGATCGCTTCCGCAGTCGGTCTGCGTGGGTATGTAGACAACACTCTCCCCTCTCGTTGCTGTGCATCACCATGATCTTGCGTGTGCTTAGGAAAATTTTGAAATTACTACGTTCCCCAACAGTGGTATCAGAGCCTAGGTTTTCTGGTTTGATGTTATATGCACGAGTAGAACACAAGTGAGGTGTGGGCGATAGAAGTCATACTGCCTACCAGCATGTCATACTTTGGTTCGGCGATATTGTTGGACGAGACGACCCGGACCAACCTTACGCGTACGCTTACGCGAGACCGGTTCCCCGACGTGCTTTGCACACAGGTGGCTTGCGGCGACTGTCTCTCCAACTTTAGTTGAACCAAGTATGGCTACGCCGGTCCTTGCGAAGGTTAAAACGGAGTCTATTTGACAAACTATCGTTGTGGTTTTGATGCGTAGGTGAGATTGGTTCTTGCAAAGCCCGTAGCAGCCACGTAAAACTTGCAACAACAAGTAGAGGACGTCTAACTTGTTTTTGCAGGGCATGTTGTGATGTGATATGGTCAAGGCATGATGCTGAATTTTATTGTATGAGATGATCATGTTTTGTAACCGAGTTATCGGCAACTGGCAGGAGCCATATGGTTGTCGCTTTATTGTATGCAATGCAATCGCGATGTAATGCTTTACTTTATTACTAAGCGGTAGTGATAGTCGTGGAAGCATAAGATTGGCGAGACGACAACGATGCTACGATGGAGATCAAGGTGTCGCGCCGGTGACGATGGTGATCATGACGGTGCTTCGGAGATGGAGATCACAGGCACAAGATGATGATGGCCATATCATATCACTTATATTGATTTCATGTGATGTTTATCTTTTATGCATCTTATCTTGCTTTGATTGACGGTAGCATTATAAGATGATCTCTCACTAAATTATCAAGAAGTGTTCTCCCTGAGTATGCACCGTTGCGAAAGTTCTTCATGCTGAGACACCACGTGATGATCGGGTGTGATAGGCTCTACGTTCAAATACAACGGGTGCAAAACAGTTGCACACGCGGAATACTCAGGTTATACTTGACGAGCCAAGCATATACAGATATGGCCTCGGAACACGGAGACCGAAAGGTCGAGCATGAATCATATAGTAGATATGATCAACATAACGATGTTCACCATTGAAAACTACTCCATCTCACGTGATGATCGGTTATGGTTTAGTTGATTTGGATCACGTGATCACTTAGAGGATTATAGGGATGTCTATCTAAGTGGGAGTTCTTAAGTAATTTGATTAATTGAACTTAAACTTATCATGAACTTAGTACCTGATAGTATCTTGCTTGTTTATGGATTGTAGATAGATGGCTCGTGCTGTTGTTCCGTTGAATTTTAATGCGTTCCTTGAGAAAGCAAAGTTGAAAGATGATGGTAGCAATTACACGGACTGGGTCCGTAACTTGAGGATTATCCTCATTGCTGCACAGAAAAATTACGTCCTGGAAGCACCGCTGGGTGCCAGGCCTGCTGCTGGAGCAACACCAGAATTGTGAATGCCTGGCAGCAAAGCGTGATGACTACTCGATAGTTCAGTGTGCCATGCTTTACGGCTTAGAATCGGGACTTCAACGACGTTTTGAACGTCATGGAGCATATGAGATGTTCCAGGAGTTGAAGTTAATATTTCAAGCAAATGCCCGGATTGAGAGATATGAAGTCTCCAATAAGTTCTATAAGCTGCAAGATGGAGGAGAACAGTTCTGTCAGTGAGCATATACTCAAAATGTCTGGGTATAATAATCACTTGATTCAATGGGAGTTAATCTTCCAGATGATTGCGTCATTGACAGAATTCTCCAATCACTGCCACCAAGCTACAAGAGCTTCGTGATGAACTATAATATGCAAGGGATGATAAGACTATTCCCGAGCTCTTCGCAATGCTGAAAGCTGCGGAGGTAGAAATCAAGAAGGAGCATCAAGTGTTGATGGTCAACAAGACCACTAGTTTCAAGAAAAAGGGCAAAGGGAAGAAGAAGGGGAACTTCAAGAAGAACGGCAAAGCAAGTTGCTGCTCAAGAGAAGAAACCCAAGTCTGGACCTAAGCCTGAAACTGAGTGCTTCTACTGCAAGCAGACTGGTCACTGGAAGCGGAACTGCCCAAGTATTTGGCGGATAAGAAGGATGGCAAAGTGAACAAAGGTATATGTGATATACATGTTATTGATGTGTTACCCTTACTAATGCTTCGCAGTAGCACCTTGGGTATTTGATACTGGTTCTGTTGCTAATGTTGCAAACTCGAAACAGGGCTACGGATAAGCGAGATTTGGCTAAAGGACGAGGGTGACGATGCGCGTGGGAAACGGTTCCAAAGTCGATGTGATCGCGGTCGCACGCTACTCTACAATCTACCTTCGGGATTAATATTAGACCTAAATAATTGTTATTTGGTGCCAGCGTTGAGCATGAACATTATATCTGGATCTTGTTTGATGCGAGACGGTTTATTCATTTAAATCAGAGAATAATGGTTGTTCTATTTATAATGGTTGTTCTATTTATATGAGTAATATCTTTTATGGTCATGCACCCTTGAAGAGTGGTCTATTCTTATTGAATCTCGATAGTATTAATACACATATTCATAATGTTGAAGCCAAAAGATGCAGAGTTGATAATGAAAGTGCAACTTATTTGTGGCACTGTCGTTTAGGTCATATCGGTATAAAGCGCATGAAGAAACTCCATACTGATGGACTTTTGGAACCACTTGATTATGAATCACTTGGTACTTGCGAACCGTGCCTCATGGGCAAGATGACTAAAACACCGTTCTCCGGTACTATGGAGAGAGCAACAGATTTGTTGGAAATCATACATACCGATGTATGTGGTCCGATGAATATTGAGGCTCATGGCGGATATCGTTATTTTCTCACCTTCACAGATGATTTAAGCAGATATGGGTATATCTACTTAATGAAACATAAGTCTGAAACATTTGAAAAGTTCAAAGAATTTCAGAGTGAAGTTGAAAATCATCGTAACAAGAAAATAAAGTTTCTGCGATCTGATCGTGGAGGAGAATATTTGAGTTACGAGTTTGGTGTACATTTGAAAAACTGTGGAATAGTTTCGCAACTCACGCCACCCGGAACACCACAGCGTAATGGTGTGTCCGAACGTCGTAATCGTACTTTACTGGATATGGTGCGATCTATGATGTCTCTTACTGATTTACCGCTATCATTTTGGGGTTATGCTCTAGAGACGGCCGCATTCACTTTAAATAGGGCACCATCAAAATCCGTTGAGACGAGGCCTTATGAACTGTGGTTTGGCAAGAAACCAAAGTTGTCGTTTCTTAAAGTTTGGGGCTGCGATGCTTATGTGAAAAAGCTTCAACCTGATAAACTCGAACCCAAATCGGAGAAATGTGTCTTCATAGGATATCCAAAGGAAACTATTGGATACACCTTCTATCACAGATCCTAAGGCAAGACATTCATTGCTAAGAATGGATCCTTTCTAGAGAAGGAGTTTCTCTCGAAAGAAGTGAGTGGGAGGAAAGTAGAACTTGACGAGGTAACTGTACCTACTCCCTTACTAGAAAGTAGTACATCACAGAAAACTGTTTCAGTGACACCTACACCAGTTAGTGAGGAAGCTAATGATAATGATCATGAAATTTCAGATCAAGATACTACTGAACCTCGTAGATCAACCAGAGTAAGATCCGCACCAGAGTGGTACGGTAATCCTGTTCTGGAAGTCATGCTACTAGATCATGATGAACCTACGAGCTACGAAGAAGCGATGGTGAGCCCAGATTCCGCAAAGTGGCTTGAAGCCATGAAATCTGAGATGGGATCCATGTATGAGAACAAAGTATGGACTTTGGTTGACTTGCCCGATGATCGGCAAGCAATTGAGAATAAATGGATCTTCAAGAAGAAGACTAACGCTGACGGTAATGTTACTGTCTACAAAGCTCGACTTGTCGCGAAAGGTTTTCGGCAAGTTCAAGGGGTTGACTACGATGAGACCTTCTCACCCGTAGCGATGCTTAAGTCTGTCCAAATCATGTTAGCAATTGCCGCATTTTATGATTATGAAATTTGGCAGATGGATGTCAAAACTGCATTCCTGAATGGATTTCTGGAAGAAGAGTTGTATATGATGCAACCGGAAGGTTTTGTCGATCCAAAGGGAGCTAACAAAGTGTGCAAGCTCCAGCGATCCATTTATGGACTGGTGCAAGCTTCTCGGAGTTGGAATAAACGCTTTGATAGTGTGATCAAAGCATTTGGTTTTATACAGACTTTTGGAGAAGCCTGTATTTACAAGAAAGTGAGTGGGAGCTCTATAGCATTTCTGATATTATATGTGGATGACATATTACTGATTGGAAATGATATAGAATTTCTGGATAGCATAAAGGGATACTTGAATAAAAGTTTTCAATGAAAGACCTCGGTGAAGCTGCTTACATATTAGGCATAAAGATCTATAGAGATAGATCAAGACGCTTAATTGGACTTTCACAAAGCACATACCTTGACAAGATTTTGAAGAAGTTCAAAATGGATCAAGCAAAGAAAGGGTTCTTGCCTGTGTTACAAGGTGTGAAGCTGAGTAAGACTCAATGCCCGATTACTGCAGAAGATAGAGAGAAAATGAAAGATGTTCCCTATGCTTCAGCCATAGGCTCTATCATGTATGCAATGCTGTGTACCAGACCTGATGTGTGCCTTGCTATAAGTTTAGCAGGGAGGTACCAAAGTAATCCAGGAGTGGATCACTGGACAGCGGTCAAGAACATCCTGAAATACCTGAAAAGGACTAAGGATATGTTTCTCGTATATGGAGGTGACAAAGAGCTCACCGTAAAAGGTTACGTTGATGCAAGCTTTGACACTGATCCGGACGATTCTAAATCGCAAACCGGATACGTGTTTACATTGAACGGTGGAGCTGTCAGTTGGTGCAGTTCTAAACAAAGCGTCGTAGCAGGATCTACATGTGAAGCGGAGTACATAGCTGCTTCGGAAGCAGCGAACGAAGGAGTCTGGATGAAGGAGTTCATATCCGATCTAGGTGTCATACCTAGTGCATCGGGTCCAATGAAAAATCTTTTGTGACAATACTGGTGCAATTGCCTTGGCAAAGGAATCCAGATTTCACAAGAGAACCAAGCACATCAAGAGACGCTTCAATTCCATCCGGGATCTAGTCCAGGTGGGAGACATAGAGATTTGCAAGATACATACGGATGTGAATGTTGCAGACCCGTTGACTAAGCCTCTTCCACGAGCAAAACATGATCAGCACCAAGGCTCCATGGGTGTTAGAATCATTACTGTGTAATCTAGATTATTGACTCTAGTGCAAGTGGGAGACTGAAGGAAATATGCCCTAGAGGCAATAATAAAGTTATTATTTATTTCCTTATATCATGATAAAAGTTTATTATTCATGCTAGAATTGTATTAACCGGAAACATAATACATGTGTGAATACATAGACAAACATAGTGTTACTAGTATGCCTCTACTTGACTAGCTCGTTAATCAAAGATGGTTGAGTTTCCTAACCATAGACATGAGTTGTTATTTGATTAACAGGATCACATCATTAGGAGAATTATCTGATTGACTTGACCCATTTCATTAGCTTAGCACTTGATCGTTTAGTTTACTGCTATTGCTTTCTTCATGACTTATACATGTTCCTATGACTATGAGATTATGCAACTCCCGGTTTACCGGAGGAACACTTTGTGGGACCAAATGTCACAACGTAACATGGGTGATTATAAAGGTGCTCTACAGGTGTCTCCTATGGCTTGTTGGGTTGGCATATTTCGCAGATGTAGGATTTGTCACTCTGATTGTCGGAGAGGTATCTCTGGGCCCTCTCGGTATAACATCACTTAAGCCTTGCAAGCATGCAACTAATATGTTAGTTGTGGCATGATGTATTACGGAACGAGTAAAGAGACTTGCCGGTAACGAGATTGAACTAGGTATTGAGATACCGACGATCGAATCTCGGGCAAGTAACATACCGATGACAAAGGGAACAACGTATGTTGTTATGCAGTCTGACCGATAACGATATTCGTAGAATATGTGGGAGCCAATATGAGCATCCAGGTTCCGCTATTGGTTATTGACCGGAGACGTGTCTCGGTCATGTCTACATTGTTCTCGAACCGTAGGGTCCGCACGCTTAACGTTACGATGACAGTTATTATGAGTTTATGATTTTGATGTACCGAAGGTTGTTCGGAGTCCCGGATGTGATCACGGACATGACGAGGAGTCTCGAAATGGTCGAGACATAAAGATTGATATATTGGAAGCCTATGTTTGGACATCGGAAGTGTTCCGGGTGAAATCAGGATTTTACCGGATTACCGGGAGGTTACCGGAACCCCCCGGGAGTCATAATGGGCCTTATGGGCGCCTTAGTGGAAAGGAAAGGGCTGCCCATAAGGGCTGCGCGCCTCCCCCCCTCCCCTAGTCCTATTAGGATAGGAGAGGTGGCCGGCCACCCCTCTCCCTCTTTCCCCCTTGCCCAAGTCCTAATCCAAATAGGAAAGGGGGGAGTCCTACTCCCGGTGGGAGTAGGACTCCTCCTGGCGCGCCTAGCTCTGGCCGGCCGCACCCCCCCTTGCTCCTTTATATACAAGGGCAGGGGGAACCCTAGAGACACAACATTAGATTCATTGAGATCGTTCCTTAGCCGTGTGCGGTGCCCCCTGCCACCATATTCCACCTCGATCATATCGTTGTAGTGCTTAGGCGAAGCCCTGCGTCGGTAGAACATCAAGATCGTCACCACGCCGTCGTGCTGACGAAACTCTTCCCCGACGCTTTGCTGGATCAGAGCCCGGGGATCGTCATCGAGCTGTACGTGTGCTAAGAACTCGGAGGTGCCGGAGTAACGGTGCTTGGATCGGTCGGATCGGGAAGAAGACGTACGACTACTTCCTCTACGTTGTGTCAACGCTTCCGTTGCGATCTACAAGGGTACGTAGATCATACTCTCCCCTCGTTGCTATGCATCACCATGATCTTGCGTGTGCGTAGGAAAATTTTGAAATTACTACGTTCCCCAGCAAACAAGATGTACAAAACATGATAAACATCACATGCAATCAAATAATAATAGTGACATGATATGGCCAATATCACATAGCTCCTCTGATCTCCATCTTGGGGCTCCATGATCATCCTGTCACCGGCATGACACCATGATCTCCATCATCATGATCTCCATCATTGTGTCTCCATGAAGTTGCTCGCCAACTATTACTTCTACTACTATGGCTAACACGTTTAGCAATAAAGTAAAGTAATTTACATGGTGTTTCTCAATGACACGCAGGTCATACAAAAATAAAGACAACTCCTATGGCTCCTGCCGGTTGTCATACTCATCGACATGCAAGTCGTGATTCCTATTACAAGAACATGATCTCATACATCACATATATATATCATTCATCATTCATCACAACTTTGGCCATATCACATCACAGAACACTTGCTGCAAAAACAAGTTAGACGTCCTCTAATTGTTGTTGCAAGTTTTACGTGGCTGCAATAGGGTTCTAGCAAGAACGTTTTCTTACCTACGTGAAAGCCACAACGTGATTTGTCAACTTCTATTTACCCTTCATAAGGACCCTTTTCATCGAATCCGCTCCAACTAAAGTGGGAGAGACAGACACCCGCCAGCCACCTTATGCAACTAGTGCATGTTAGTCGGTGGAACCGGTCTCACGTAAGCGTACGTGTAAGGTTGGTCCGGGCCGCTTCATCCCACAATACCGCTGAATCAAGATAAGACTAGTAGCGGCAAGAAAGTTGACAACATCTACGCCCACAAAAAATTGTGTTCTACTCGTGCAAAGAGAACTACGCATAAACCTGGCTCATGATGCCACTGTTGAGGAACGTTGGAGAAAACAAAAATTTTCCTACGGTTTCACCAAGATCCATCTATGAGTTCATCTAGCAACGAGTGATCGGATGCATCTACATACCTTTGTAGATCGCGAGCGGAAGCGTTCAAAGAACGGGGATGAGGGAGTCGTACTCGACGTGATCCAAATCACCGGAGATCCTAGCGCCGAACGGACGGCACCTCCGCGTTCAACACACGTACAGTCAGCGTGACGTCTCCTTCTTCTTGATCCAGCAAGGGGAAAGGAGAGGTTGAGGAAGATGGCTCCAGCAGCAGCACGACGGCGTGGTGGTGATGGAGCTGCAGTACTCCGGCAGGGCTTCGCCAAGCTCTATGGAGGAGGAGGAGGTGTTGGAGAGGGAGAGGGAGGCACCAAAGGCAAAGGTAAGAAGCCCTCCCCCCCACTATATATAGGGGGCCTAGGGGGGGGGCGCCGTCCCTAGGAGATCCAATCTCCTAGGGGGCGGCGGCCAAGGGGGGTGGAGTGCCCCCCAAGGCAAGTGGGGAGCCCCCCCCCACCCTAGGGTTTTAACCCTAGGCGCAAGGGGTGGGCCTTGGGGGGCGCACCAGCCCACTATGGGCTGGTTCCCCTCCCCACTTCGGCCCATGGGGCCCTCCGGGATGGGTGGCCCCACCCGATGGACCCCCGGGACCCATTCGGTGGTCCCGGTACAATACCGGTGACCCTCGAAACTCTCCCGATGGCCGAAACTTCACTTCCTATATATAATTCTTTACCTCCGGACCATTCCGGAACTCCTCGTGACGTCCGGGATCTCATCTGGGACTCCGAACAACTTTCGGATTACTGCATACTCATATCTCTACAACCCTAGCGTCACCGAACTTTAAGTGTGTAGACCCTACGGGTTCGGGAGACACATAGACATGACCGAGACGGTTCTCCGGCCAATAACCAACAGCGGGATCTAGATACCCATGTTGGCTCCCACATGCTCCACGATGATCTCATCGGATGAACCACGATGTCGAGGATTCACGCAACCCCGTATACAATTCCCTTTGTCAATCGGTATGTTACTTGCCCGAGATTCGATCGTCGGTATCCCAATACCTTGTTCAATCTTGTTACCGGCAAGTCACTTTACTCGTACCGTAATGCATGATCCCGTGACCAGACACTTGGTCACTTTGAGCTCATAATGATGATGCATTACCGAGTGGGCCCAGTGATACCTCTCCGTCATACGGAGTGACAAATCCCAGTCTTGATCCGTGTCAACCCAACAGACACTTTCGGAGATACCCGTAGTATACCTTTATTGTCACCCAGTTACGTTGTGACGTCTGTTACACCCAAAGCACTCCTACGGTATCCGGGAGTTACACGATCTCATGGTCTAACAAAAGGATACTTGACATTGGAAAAACTCTAGCAAACGAACTATATGATCTTATGCTATGTTTAGGATTGGGTCTTGTCCACCACATCATTCTCCTAATGATGTGATCTCGTTATCAATGACATCCAATGTCCATAGTCAGGAAATCATGACTATCTGTTGATCAACGAGCTAGTCAACTAGAGGCTTACTAGGGACATGTTGGTGTCTATTATTCACACATGTATTACGATTTCCGGATAACACAATTATAGCATGAATAAAGACAATTATCATGAACAAGGAAATATAATAATAATGCTTTTATTATTGCCTCTAGGGCATATTTCCAACAATATATGTGAGCTATTATGCTAAAGTTGGGTTTCAGCTCAAGTTTTGTTAGACTGACAATGAAATGTGTGACATCTGTCAGGTTTACAGTGCGTGTGAATGGGGAGCTACTGCCTTACTTCACACCCTCTAGGGGTCTTGGCCAGGGCGATCCCTACTCACCCTACTTGTTCTTACTCTGTGCTGAGGGTTTTACAACGCTACTCAAGCGCTTGGGTGGCGCTCAAGTGGACAGAGGAATTAGAGTAAGCAATAATTCACCTTGGATCAATCATCTTCTTTTTGCAGATGACAGTCTCATGTTTATGAATGCAAAGGAGGATAATGCCCACAGGTTGAATCGTGTTCTTCTGATCTATGAGGACTGTTCTGGCCAAAGTGTGAACCGGGGAAAAAATTCCATATATTTCAGTCCAAACACAAGCGATCCGGTTAGACAAAGATTGAAAGTCATTCTTGGTATATCAGTGGAGGCTTTTAATGAAAGATATCTTGGTTTGCCGACAGCAACGGGACGGATAACGAGTGGAACCTTCGAACATCTCAGAGAGAGGATCCGGAGCCAGTTGCAGGGAGGCACCGAACGCATGATTTCATGCGCGGAACGGGAAGTGCGATTGAAGTCGGTGGCTCAGGCGATCCCGGCATTTTCCATGAGTTGTTTCAAGTTGAAGAAGAAAGTTTACAAAGGAATCACCTCATGTATGGCAAGATATTGGTGGAGTAGTTCTCTTGACCGCCGATCTCTACATTGGTTGGATTGGGATACACTTGCAACCGCGAAAGTGAAAGGAGGGATGGGTTTCAAGAATCTGGAGCTGTTTAACTTGTCTCTTCTGGGGAAGCATGGATGGAGGCTTCTTACAAGTCCGGACTCGCTGTGTGTGCGAGTGCTCAAAGGGAAGTACTTTCCTCATACTAACTTTCTCGATGCCCAAGCACATCGGCACGCTTCGGCTACTTGGCGTGCTATCTTGGCAGGCAGGGAAGCTCTGAATGCTGGCATGATCAAAAGAATTGGAGATGGTTCGACGGTCTCGATTTGGCGGGATCCGTGGATACCGGGGCTGATCGCAATGAAGCCGTCCACTCACATCGGTACGGCAGATTTGAACTCGGTTTCAGATTTGATTGATGCAGAGACTGGGACGTGGAAAATCAACATAGTGCAAAACAATTTTATCACCCCGGAGGCAGAAGCTATACTAAATATCCCTTTGCGCCGGATGGGAGGTGATGACAGCTGGGCATGGTCAGCGGAGAAAACTGGTGTGTACACTGTAAAATCGGCTTACCGGACTCTCATGATTCGCAACGAGCATCGTGCTCTAGAAGAAGGGTCGGTAATTGAATCTTCATTGACGAATAAACAGATGTGGACGAAGCTTTGGAAGCTGAATGTTGTGCCCAAAGTCCGCCTGTTCTAGTGGCGAGTGCTTAGGGGGATACTTCCTGTCGAGAGCACCCTCAAATACAGACACATAGCAACATTGGCCAGGTGTAAAATATGCCTGTCAGCGGATGAAGACATGTATCATGCATTGATACAATGTTCTCATGCAAATCGGTTCTGGATTGAAGCCCGCGATTGGTTGGGCATCAAGCTTCCGGAGCTGCATGAGATGACATGGTCCAGGGATATTCTCTGTGATCCTCGTTTCGATCTTTCGGACCAAGCTAAGATCATTTCGGTGATGTGGGCTATATGGACATCTCGAAACAATATTACTCATGACAAGGCCAGTATGGATCCAAAGCATTCTTTGCAGATGATTAGAGATGCGCTGGCAGTGCTGGAGCTTCCACCAAAGCATGCCAGCATTCTACCAGGTCATGGGTGGCGACCACCTGATGGTGAGGTTATCAAGATTAATACTGATGCTGCAATTTCTCTATTGGAGCATAGAGCAGGCATTGGTGGAGTGGCTCGGCCAACTTCATCATTCATCTCGGCTTGGTGCAAACCAATCCCTGGCATCACCGATCCACTTGTGGCAGAAGCAACCGCGGTACGTGAAGGTGTGGTGGTGGCTCTACTTCGTGGATTTATGCGAATGCAGATTGAGACTGACTGTTTGAATGTAGTGAACCTCTGGAACTCGCGCCGTACTTCGCGCTCTCTGATAGCGCCGTTACTCTTAGATATTGAGGAGCTAGCTACTAGTTTCATTTCTTTTGATATTCTACATGTAAAGAGACATGCCAATCTCTCGGCTCACCTTTGTGCGAGACATGCGAGCACATTGAAGGTGTCGGAGTGTTGGATGGACTCTCCTCCGGGTTTGCTAGTAACCAGCCTCATGGCTGATAGTGCTGGCGCCTTATCGTTTGAATAAAGCTCTTCATTACCCTGCAAAAAAAAGTGCGGTATTAATGTATTAATTAATTACATGGATATATTAGGAAGGATACCCTACAAATCTCATATATTTCCTATATAATATATACATGCAATTAATAATGCATATCAACACACGAATACTCATATATATGAACAACTGCGTGTGGACTAGTGACATGGTTAGACTTGACATGGTCAACCGGTAGAATAGTCTTTTCCCCCATCCCCCAGATCCAGATCTAGCTCCCCACACCGATGGCAGATCTGGCCACGATGGTGCCGGACGACGTGCTCGCGGGTGTCCTCCGCCTCCTCGCACCACGCGGCCTCGCCGCTTCCCGCTGCGTCTGCAAGGCATGGCGCCGCGTCATCGACGACCGCAGACTGCTGCGGGCGGACCTCCTCCCGCGCTCGCTTGGTGGCATCTTCCTCAACTACCTGGACCTATGGTTCACGCAGTTCCTCTCCCGCCCCACGACAGGCACCGCAATCTCTGGCCGGCTGGACTACACGGTGCCTGGCGAGCCCGACCTCATGCCCCCCATCCACGTCCGAAATCACTGCAATGGCCTCCTCTTGCTCCACCACTGCGTGGTCAACCCTGCCACACAGCAGTGGGCGCCCCTGCCACCTGCCCCAGACCTGCCCCAACCCCCACATCCAGGCATGATCTCCTTTCCGCGCGAGCACCTTGTGTTTGACCCCACTCTGTCGCCCAACTATTTTGAAGTGCTCATAGTGCCCGATGTCCCTTCCAAGAACAACGACGAATGTGAGGAGGAAGCTGAATGGCCGCCATCCACATTGATCCTACGTATGTTTTCATCAAAGTCTGAATCTTGGGAGGAGAGGACATTTGGTCGGGAAGGGGCGGCTGCAGGGACGTTTCCTGGCATGGTTGGGTCAATGCGAATTTTTTTCAAACATCAGTCTGCCTACTGGTGAGGAGCACTCTATATATGTTGCTCTGATTGTTTTGTTATGAGGTAACACCTTATATAGACATGGTCACTCATTAATTCTGGTTCTGCCTTTGAGCACCATGGTATAAGATTGTTTAATTATACTACTTTTATTATTGCAGAATATCACTGTCAAACAGTATGTACCGAGCAATTGAATTACCTGCAGAAGATGCAGAATTTTATCTAGGAAAATCAGTCAATGGGATATACTGTGCATCGTTATTTCAGGGGTTCCAACTTCAGGTTTGGTTCCTAAACGACCCATGTGATCATGGTCAGCCAGAGTGGGTGTTGAAGCATGACAGAGATATCTTCTCCATCCTTCCAAATATGAACTACGACAAACAACGTGATGGACCTTGGATCTTACAAGAATTTCGCTATTGGGCAAATAAAGATGCTGATGACGATTCTCCCATCGTGTACAACAACGAAGCAACAGCGGAACAGAAATTTGTGTGGGATTCTGACAATGATAATGTTCTCGAACCTGGTGGTAGGAGCAATGATTGTTGTATCGTTTTCCTTGGATTTCATCCTTACAAAGAGGTTGTCTTCTTGAGTGATAAATTCGACAGAGTGCTTTCCTATAACTGGAGTAGCTCGAAGCTTCAAGATTTGGGCAAGGTTTTCTCGAAATTCTATACTGACCCGGAATCTGATTTCTACCATCAATATGTACAAGAGTCTTTCCCATACACTCCCTGCTGGTTGGGAGAACTCCCTGAAAAAGTAAATTTAGAAGATCACTAGAAGATTGGAACATGTTTTCTTGCAAGCTATTTGTGTACAAAGATTGTTCCTTAAAAAACTAAATTTTAGACATTTCTGGTTTCCTTATTTTCCTTGCTGTCGAGTCGATCCTGAATTGCCTTGCTGCATCGACCATGGTCGAGAGAGCTATTGCTTTACTAGCTGCAACAATTCAGATGCTCACGAACCTGCTGGTATCTTGAGGTATGGATTCTTTTTTTTGTGAGAGTTGACACAAATCGCAGAGGTTTGGGTTTGCTTGCCTTGTGCCGAAGTATGTGTTTGCAAGTTGAGTGGCTTCTGACTGTTAACTAATTAAACTAGAAATAACAGTCAGTACACCTATCCTTGAAAGAATTCTACTATGGTTTTTTTTTTCGTACGAAGAGGCTTTGGGCTTCCCTGGTTTGGCATGTACGGATATGAACATCTACTGCTAGGAAATTTTTGATCTAGATCATTGAGTAGGGCATGTGGCTTGTAATTGTTCCTGTGTGATATACTTTTCATGTATGCTGATTTGAAATTCTAAATTTCAAGTTTTCAACTAGGTTGATCAGTGGTTGGAGCTCCATTACATTCAATGCATATGCAGTTATAATGTTATTACCATGTGCAGTAGCATCACATTTTTAATGTCCTGTCTTGTGCACACATTTTCCCTTGCCAGTGCACGCATGCACACAGAAAAATTATTAAAAGAAAGCTTAGTGTGTTCGTCTGTTCTTTGCCTATCCATTTTTGGTCATTCCTTAGTAGAGCCTCTTTGTTTGATGTAATTTGTAACGCTTGTGCCGATTCATGTGGATAGTATATATCTTCCTGAAATCAATATGGTTGTATGGTTTTGTTAAGTTTCCTTGTGATAATATCAATTAGCTGGGCTTCTAGTGTTTACGGTCATTTACCTGATGTTTTTTCTGCCTTGTTTTCCGCTATTATCTACTACCTTCGTCCCATAATGTTAGCTTGCAAAAACATCTTATACTATGGGACGGAGGGATTAGTTCATAACTCTTGATTTATGTAATTAGCATATATCTAACATGTTAGTAAGTTACTCAGCAATGCACTTATCAAGGTTGCCATATACATATGCTTTCGGAATCTACCTTCCCGTAGCAGTATGCATGCCCTTGCAAGATCACTTTCTTCCTTGTTTGCATTAACATTAATTGCAATTACCCTTTTGTACTAGAGAGAACACAAATACCATCTTGAGATCACTTCAATCATTTTGCATAAACTTATTTTTATTCGTTTATGCATATACTTACGAGGCCGAGTTTATTCGTTTATGCATATACTTACGAGACCCTTTTTGTAGGATCAGTATTTATCCTTACGAGGCCGATTTTATTCGTTTATGCATATACTTATTTTTATTTCCTTATTTCTATCTGCTTTCTACATTGTTGTTTTTCTGTTGTGCAAAATTTTGACTGTAATTTGAGCGGATCTTATTGTATACTAGCACATATGACCGTGCGTTGCAACGGGGAAGAAAATTGATGTGTCCTGCAAACACCCTCGCATGTCGAGGTATAAGAAATGCATATCATGCTTTAAGAAAAAAATCGTCGCACTTTTCTAGTGAGTCATTCATTCATGTTGGCACTTCTAATGTTCGCAACGTCGTCCTCTCGTCGATGATGGTAAGGTTTTTGGCATCCACAATTAAACTTTTATTATGAAGCCGCATTCATGTACTCCGACCGCTTTGCACTATCATCAAATGGAAGAGTAGTGATGCATCGAAGTGGGAGTTTTCATATAGATTTTTTTAAAAAAATATTCGAATGCAAGCCGTTTTTTGCTATGTTAATTTTTTTAGAGAACATTGGTTTTTTGGTTTGCAAGGTTATATTCCATTCTCTTTCTTGTGTTTTTTTTTGCTCTTTTCATCCTGTTCATCAATTCCAAGCTCCCTGGTTATCTCGAGTAAACCGCCGCCGCTGGCCAGAGACCCCATACGCCTTGCTGTAGTCACGGACGGCCGGCTGCCTCGTACACGTATCACGTGTACGCCTCGTCATTGTAGTGAGGCCACGTTTCAAAGCTCTACCCATCTGCACCTACAACCTGCGAGCTTCTTCCTTGATCTAGCTTGCCCGAGCGCTCTGACGTTTCGATCTGCGTGCCACGGATCGACGCGTCACCCGCCTTCTCCTCCTTCCTCTCTCCCTCTCCCTCTCTCTTGTTCGTCTTTTCTTCTTTGACCCCGTCGTCGTCGCGTGCTCTGCTCCGTCGCCGCCGCCTAGTGCCTCCGCTCCCCCGTCTGCTGACTCCTCACCGTCCTGGTGGAGCAGCTCGACGGGATCGCGCAGAAGCCGCTGCCCCTGCGTCGCGCTCGTGCTCGCTTGGAGCCGAGCGAGCGGACATGCCTGGTCCATCCGGCCGCGCCGTCCTAGCTCCATCAGAGCCAGCCCAGCCTTTCTTCGCCCAACGTGCATGTATGACTTTGGGCGAATAGCTCCCATGCGACGTCGTTGAATTCAATTGTCCACATAACGACGTCGTTGGTTGTAATGGTTCTCATGCGACGTCTCCCAACGCAGAAATAGTTCAAGCAAGACAACCCGTTTATGCGGCTAGCTGGCTATTAGTTAGGCTGAGATTTGGTTGGGACACTAGGGTTATATGCTCTGACTGGTGGGGTCCACCTAGGGCCTCGCCGTCAAGAGTCAACCGTCCACGACTCGACCGGTGACTGTGTGACCGTGCTCGACTCGACCGTGCTGGACTGGGCGAGCGGCGCCCTCGTAAGCATCTTCTCTGGCAGAGGCATCGATTTCTTCTCCGCGGTGGTGGAGCGCCTTTCTCGGCAGCGGCGGAGCTATTGCGAGTGAGTATTTTCGAAACCCTAGTCCCATTCCCTAGAATTTTGGATAGATCTGTGGCCTCATGCTCTGTTTTTTTGGTGATTTAGAATCTCGATTGGATAGGAGCGCGGGGGCTGTTTGAGATGGAGCGAGGAGACAGTGCTTCAAATCGGTAATGCCGCCCTCTTTTCTCTTTTAGCTGTTATCGAACTCGATTTGGTAGTGACTGTCGCTTACACTGCCGCCGCCCGCCATTGACAAAACAGGGGAGGTTTCGGTTCTGCCACCACATTCGCAATTATAGTGCAAATTTTTCCTTGTAAAGCCAAGCTCAGTGATGGCAGTGTCCAAGACATTGATAGAGACACCACCGTGAGGTTGGATGTCGAACTTGCAGATGTTGATCCCCAGGAATTGGAGAGCATGAAGGAGAAGGCCGTGGGCAATTTGGTGGAGAGAATTGGGGATATTATTGTTTGGGGTCCAGAACAAGAGGTATCTCTACAACGTTTCGACAACTATATTGGTGAATATGTGAGAATTGAAGATGGAGAATCCATGGTTGCTGAAATTGATCAGCAAGAAGGGTGGGCAGGCAAACAAGTAACATTTTATGCAGAGCTAATTGATCTGCAAACTCATTCTAGAGTTGGTTATGTGCCATCAAAGATGGCTGCACACGTGGAAGATGATGAGTGGGTTTCACAAAACAATATGTTGGCATTGTTGACTGAACTGACTGTAGTAGCTGAAGATACAGGGATTGATGCAGATGGAGAGGAGGGAACCCATGGTGCTAGGAAGATTGTTGTTGACTGGAATGTAGTAGAGTTGAATGAAAAAATAGATTTGGTCATTACACCAATATCTGACATTGATATGGCCGAAATGTTTGGCATTCAATTTGATGACAAAGATAAGGAGAAGGATGACAGTTCTTTGCCTGCTGATGGTAACACAGGCCCTAGAAATGCAAATGAGGATGGAGAAGAGCTGATGAGAGAGACTGCAGATGATGTGGATGATGCAGATGATAATGAGTTGGTTTGTTTGTATGACGAAGAGAACCGAGTTATTGAGGTGGGAAAGTTGTGGCCAAGAATGGATGAGTTTAGGATGTCTTTCAGGACCTATGCAGTGAAAAAAGACTTTAATGCCAAGACTATGTGGACTGATTGAAAGAAATTTTATGCTCGGTGCAAATGGTTATGGTGGTGGTGGCAATGCTTGCAAATGGTACATGTCTACCAGACGACAACCTGATGGAAGTACAGTAAGGGTAAATCAAATAACACACCAGCATACATGTATGACCACTTCACAGAGAGTTTCAAAGATGACATCACAACTTTGGGTTACAGAGAAGATTACTCCTATTTTAGCCAAGACTCCAAACACTACTGCAAAGAGGCTTAAAGTTGACTTGGAGAAGCTGTACCCCATCCAGCTGTAATATACCACAGTGTGGAAAGCAAAACAAAGGGCCATGAAATCATTGTATGATGACTGGGCAAATACATTTAGGATGTTGTATAGTTTTAAAGCAGAGGTGGAGAAGAGGTCACCTAGAAGTGTGGTGGAGATAGATATAGAGGTAACAGAGGATCGCAAGGTTTTTTTCAGCAAGTTTTTTATGTGTTTGAAGCCCTGCATAGATGGATTCAAAGCAGGTTGTCGTCCATATTTGAGCATAGACTCATCTTTTTTGAATGTAAAGTGGAATGGTCAGTTGACTGCATGCAATGCTCTAGATGGACACAACTGGATGTTCCCAATTGCAATAGGAATGTTTCAATCAGAGACAGAGGCATCATGGATATGGTTCATGATGCAACTGAAAAGATGCATAGGGCCAATTTCTCCTTTGGCCATCCACACAGATGCATGTAAAGGGTTGGAAAATGCAGTAAAAAATGTTTTCCCCCATGCTGAGCAGAGGGAGTGCTTTGGACATATGTGGATGAATCTGATAAAAAAAAATCAGAGGAGATGAATTTGGGCGCATGTGGCCAGCAGAAAGATCCTACACCAGACAGACAAATTCCTATCACCTTGGTAAGATATTGGCATCATGTAGTGATAATGAATTTGCTTCATGGTTGAACACCCACCATTCTCTGTTGTGGTACAGATCAGGTTTTAATATTGCCATAAAATGTGATCATATCAATAACAACTTGGCAGAAAGTTTTAACAACAAAGTGAAGGATTTGAAAGACTTGCCTATGCATGACATGGTGGACCAAGTAAGGATCATGATCATGCGTTTGTGGGAGTTGAGAGGAAAAATTGCTAATATTTTGGAAGGGGACAAGCTTCCAGCAGTGGTACAGTAGGTGGTCAACAGGAGTAGAAATCTTTCACATCTATCTGTTGAGAAATCTTCCTTGTGGGGTGCTGAAGTTAGAGATACAAAGAGTGGCAAGAGGCATGTGGTAAATACTGAGTTGCATGAGTGCACTTGCCAAGATTGGCAACACACTGGAAAACCATGTGAGCATGCCATACTTTTTTGGCATCTAAATCCAGGTTAAATATGCACCCATATTTGCATGAGCATTATTCAGTACAAAAATTCAAAGATGCATATGCAAGTCCAATTCCTACACTGACTAACCAATCTCAGTGGCCTGAGGTGGAAATAGAATTTACCTTGTGTCCCCCTGTCACTAGAAGAAAGGCTGGGAGGCCAAAACAGAGCAGATTCAAAGCTTGGTTTGAGAAAGGTGGTTGTAGTAATAAGGGGGGAAAGGAAAAGGAAAAGAATGAAAAACCCAAAAGGGCTAAAAAAGGTAACAAAAATAGGTGCAAGTTGTGTGAGGTACTTGGGCACATAATTGGTTTATCCAAATGCGTCTACACTCCTCAGAGGCCAAAGTATGTTTATGTTACTGTTTTTGCAAGTTTTTGATGTTGCTACTTGTTCTAGTATCTAACCAAGTGAAATGCTTTATTTTTTAGGAGGAAGCGTGCAGAAAAAGCCCCACCTCTTGTTGTTGAACAATGCTGGCCAGTGAAAAAAGCAAGACTCGATGGCTTTAGAAGGAAGAGAACTAAGCAGATAATATTTGGTGACAAAGATATGGAGCAAACTGGAACTGTTACTGCTGAACATGAGCTACCTGTTTCTGTTTTGGACGATGTGATGCATACTTAATCTGTTTTGCAGGCGCTAGGGCAATCTGAAACTGTTGTAGATGAAGCAATTGTTGTGCTGCCATGCGAATCTGCTTTGACTGCTGTGTTGCCATGTTTGGAGGTTGTGCTGCCAAGTGTTGAGTTGCAAACTGAAGAAGTTGAACACTGTGTGCCAGCTACTCAATCTGCAGAAGTGCAAACTGAAGAAGTGGGACATGGTCAGGTGCAAAAGTTGAGGGGGGGGGGGCTAGTGGAGTTGGCAAGAAAACCAAGAGCATCAGCATCAACAAACTGTGCGCCGTGGAACCAAACAGTGGAAAAAGGAGAAGAAATCGAGTGGTAGAAAGAAGCAAAAGAAATAGAGTCAAAATCATTCAAATGTGATGTGATTTGATGTGAAAACTTATGTTTGTTGTCATTTGATGTGAAAACTTATGTTCTTTGATGTAAAACTTATGTGCTATGATGTTGATTTGACTTGAAATTCAAATTCAAATTTGAACCGACATTCAAATTTGAACCTATCTCCAATATTTTTGGAGTTCATTTGTTTGTTCTGTGAGTTGCGCTGTTTTATATACTACTATGCACTTTAGTTCATAAATTCAACCCTTTTTGCGAAGTCCAACTCATAGTTACTGAAAATGTTGTCCAAACAGGCTTTAAAGTAAGGGAAAACAACCCTATTTCTAAGCAAGTTTTTTTTGACCTTCTCAAAATCACCCAAAAAGATTTTCTTAGCTTATATTATACCTATATAGGATCAATACGAAATCTCACCTTTTTTTGAATAAGTATTCATATTATTAATTTATTTTTGAATAAACACCCTTTAATACAACTAGCAAAGTGGCCCGCTCGATGTGCGGGCTAGGATTTTATGAAGTTAATTTGAAGTTTTGTTATTTTGAAGTAAAATTGAAATGAATTGTTGATACAATTTTTAAGTATTACAACTTTTGGAAACTCTATTCTTTGATATGCGCAGAATCATCTTTATAAGTTTGTATAGAATTTATATTGACCACATATGTATTACTCTATTATATGCTTGAGAATAGCCAAATACCATCAACCTAAGACAAACATGTACAGTCATGCTATTTGTAGGTTTAAAACTGTGCAGTACAAATAGTAAACATAATTTGTAGAGGTGATTTTACTATGATATTCGTTATAAGACAAGATTTGTCCCATTAGCAAGTATGTCAAATGATAGAATCCATTATTATCTAATCTCAGTATTTCCCACATTATTGGTAGTTGAATTGTGCAATATGTAATGCAAGTCACATGAGATCTGCACGGCCAACAATATGAAGCTTCCATCCATTGTATAACCAAAACTATATTGCCTTATACTATGCAAATAATGGATGAATGGCATGCATTAGAATTGCAATAAGTGCAATGTTCTACAACTACAAGAATTCCTAATAAAAATCACAAACATGGTCTTTCCGAGGAAAAAAATGACTGAGATATAAACACAATAATGTGAAGTACGAATATGTTGCTTGGGGATTAAGGGACTGAAATTAGAAAGTTGTCCGGTGTGAACATATATACCCCCTCTCCTCTTTGCATAATTGAGGTATGCGTTGTTTAGACCTAGTAGTATTCATAATTTCAGGTAAATTTATAGAACCAATTCCAACATCATAAAGAAGTTCCAGAAGGCCAAACAGTTACACCAGAGCCAAAATTAGTTTAAAAGATACTAATCTATACAAGCACAAACTGAACATTGCCACATAGAATCCCCCGATTTTTATCCGCTGACATAAATATATGAATAATTTACGAAATTTATATTTATACAATAAGTAGTAATGACGTACCATATGAGTTCTATTGTGCATTCTAATTAAGCTGGAAGTGAGGAAAAGGAAAAAATATTGGAGTTCAAATAAGTCAAGCGGAGCTATAAGATATAAAATGTGTATTTTATTTAAAGGAAATTAGTATCAAGAACTTAAGTTTCATATATTCATGTAAACCATCAAAACAAATGAGTAGATTAGGAGGCTTATCTCTCGATGTGTCAAATATGTTAAAATCAGAACTAAAGCTATGACAAAGTGTATCATAATTCATGATAAAATTTGGATAACCGCATGTAAGTGGTCTCGGAGCTATTATAGATGTGGTATTTGTAATAATTTCTCTCTCAACATCTAGTACTCAAATAATTTCCAACTCTCAAACATTTAGTGGCTCTAGAAATAAGAAGAGGAACTAATAACTTAAGGAAGTACACGTAGTGACCAAGCTCTGTAGTGATTAAATGTCTCTGATGAAAAGTCAGGAAAATAAGATTCTAATTGTGAAGATGTAAATACATGTAACTGATTGGCTGAAAGGAAAATGCTTTCCCAAGTCTCATTTCAAGTACCGGGCAAAAAAAGTCTTATTGTAACTGATTGTTCTGATAATAATGCTCCTGCAAGATTATCTTTTCCTCAACAGATGACCAAAGAAACAAAACCTTCCCCTATACATTCACCCTATATGAATTTTATATAGTCACATACCTTAGCTATACTGGAGTAAATTCAAGAAAAAAATATAAACCAAGGTAACTTGCACAGTTAAAAGAACATATGTGCATCATGAACTAAAATTCCAATAACTTTACCAAATTAATCAAAAAGGAAGAATTTTAGTAAGAAGTAAAACTGTGACTGTACATAAACACGCTTACTTTCTTCTTTTGTCAATCAAATGTGACTACAACTATTTTTTATATATGAAAGCTATCATGAAGTCTTATTTTATTAATTAGATAGCACTGCACTGAAATTATTATTTATTAAAGCAAATGACATATTATTAGAACTAAAAACAACATTCTTTTTTGCGGAGAACATAGCCCTTACACACTGTATGATGTATTATGCGCTTTTAAAAAGTACATGCCGATGTCTAATGGCCATTAATGGTTCTCGGCAGTCTTAGAAAAATCTAATGTCATCAATTCCTCACGAACCATGGGTAGTACTTGTCGCTAGGTGATTCCCATCAGGTACCTGCAGGTCACCTCATAGCACGTACCAGGTACCTGTTGGATAGCTCATCTCTTTGCTCCGTCGTCCTCCTTCGCTGCAGGATTCGAATACTGTTGACACGAGAGATCAGGCCTGATCGTTCTTTGCTCCTGGATGATTGGTTTCCACCGAGGTCCACGCGCATACACACACGAAGCAAGATTGGAGGGACCCTGATGGATTCCGGCCAGGTGTGCAAGTGCAGCCTAGAACTCATTGTTTTCTGGCTAGATGTGCATTTTGTAGGCTTGCTTAATGGATCATGAGAAGAAACCATTAGCACTTTGTCCAGTAGTCCAGATAAGTTGTAGCACCGTACTATGCCCAATTTCAACATCAACAGCGAGGAGACTTGGGGCGCCCGGGGTTGCAGCAAGAGGGTGCTACGGCGGCAACGACGTTCTGGCAGCTAGTACTATCCTTGTTAGGCATACGTGAGGGAGAGATCCCGGAGCAGCTGCTACGGCAGAAAAAGGATGAGGAGAAGATGGCATGATTATGCTACTGTAAGTGCCAACGACATTGAGGAGTTGAACATTAATTTGCCGGCCGATTTTCTCATGTTGAATTAAGGTGCCTGCATGTTTTCATTTGTCTGCTGGTCGTAGCCAAAGCCCTAGGTATAAGGGAACGTAGGATGCGAGCGAGGTAGGAATCAAGGGTACCTTTCTCCTGCAGCCAGCAAATCGTGTATGCCGAACACCATTACCTGCTAATCTGTAGTTCTGTACACACACGCTAGATTGTTGTACGCAGAACACAGTTATCTGCTAATATGTATGGAGAGAACATCGACCTGCTAACCTGTACGCACGCACCCGCTAGATTGCTATACGCAGAACACCATCATGCTAAGATGTCTGGAGAGAGCACCTGAACTTGTTAATCTGTACGCAGAGAACACCATGCCTTGCTAATGCTTCGACCTAGGTATGGGCGAGATAATCACCAGCGCCGTTGTTTCCTTCCGCCACCATACTCGCCTCAAGGTTCACAGATCGTCCTCCTAGAGCGCAATCTAATGAAGCAGTTCCCTCTTCAGCTTTATTCCTTTCCATCACGTACTGAACTTGCCCTCCTCTGCTACCCACGCAGCCTCTCTTCCTGTTGTAGCCACTTCACCTGTTGGGTTCCAACCCTGAGGATTTGAGTCTCCTCCTCTTGCCAATAGACATTACCTGCTGCAACCCATGGCATATGCCCTGATTTGATTCCAAATCTCTTCCTCCTCATCTAAGTTAGCAACTATCGCCTTGATATGCCCGTCCTCAATTTCTTGGCCGCCCTCGGGACCTCGTCGTGCTGCTGCTACTCTGGCTTTAGGGAGCCCGATGCATGGTAGACGAAAAGGGGATAGATCGGTTAATAATAGATAGATTCCTTGTATGCGGGGCTAGAGGGGAGGACAGGAATAGAGTTTGAGATTTTAGACGGGATAGGTGCAGTTTTTGTTGTTGTTAAACCAAGGCCAATTTCCATGTAAGTAATGGCAATGGTGGGTAATTTTAATCACTTAAATCAAATGGCTATTAATCGTTAATCCACCAAATAGATGGTTAGATCTTTCTAATTATTGTGGGAATTTTAATCTATTTCTCTTTTTTTGTGGTTAACCCGTCAATTACTTTTTATATATAAATAGAAGTTAGCAATAAAACAAGTTTAAAAATTTAAAATGCAAAAATAACTTCAGATCCTGCTTAGTCACTCCAAAATGAAGCTAAGGTGAGGTTTTTGATTTTTTGCATTTTCAAAACCTCAAACCCTCTTCTCACTCGTTTGAACTCTATGCAACCTCAGTCGGGATAGTCCAATTTGTGAAGGTTTTTTCATGCAAAGGTCATTAGATCAAGTTTATCATTTTATATCATAACTACGTAACATAACAAGACTATATGCGCATGTTTTTCATTTTTTAGATTTTTTTAATTAGTTATACACATTTGAATGTTCGGTCAAACCTTTCAAAACCCCGTTGACTACCTCCAAACCCCATCTAACCCTAACGCCAAACGTCCACCGTTGATCTAACCCTAGCGCCAAACTGCGGCCGTCGGATAGGCCTTCTAGAAGGATTCCGCGGGTGTAGCTTGGGCAATCCGTGGGAGCCCTAATTCTCCAATCTGATTGGCCACCTTTTTTTTCTCTGACGAACAGATAACGTTGAGTGCGGGAGCATCTCACTGACCGTTGGGCCGAGCGGATCAGGCCCGGAAGAGCCTGGCGTGCGTGCGCACGGCCACATCGTGCTCTTGGGCTGCGCGCGACGGCACCATGCATGCCATGCAACGGAGTCGCAGCCTAGCTATTCTGCACGTGAACGCATCGACACAGCCTAGCCATTTGCATGCACGCAGCGACGCAGTAAAGCAGCGGCAGGGGCGCAACGTATAGGTACGTCGCATCTAAGATATTTTCTATTTTAACAATTGCATGCACGAATCTGAGACACGGGACAGACGCGTCGGTGGTGCAACTCCTTTTTCATTGCCACATCTTCCCCGAGCCCAACGGCATGCCCGGTTTCTCACGCGGCAGCCTTACTGTCACCGCCGATGCAAGTCCAAAACGAAGCATCTCGCCTCTGCCTCCCATGCCTCTTTGGATGCTCTGCCATTTTTTGTGCACCATTAATTATGCCACCACAAACGGAGGAGAGCAAACAATCGAAGGCATCGTGTATATTAACTACGGCTGCAATGCGGCTATAAAAGGGCACCATTTCCTTATCCCTCTCACACTCATCTCTCAAGCCTCCTCCGCTTCTTCTTTTCAAGCCAAATCCACCACTCTAGCCACCATGCAGTTCCACGGCCCTACCTACCGTTGCCCTCGCACCGTGCCGGAGAGGGAGTACCCGGCCGGAGTCATCATCGAGAATAGCCTGAGGGTGTGGGCCATCTCAAGGTGGAGGGGCCCTAGAGAGTTGACTCGCTTGTTCCTCCAAGCCGGCTACCGCCACCTCGCTCCGGGCACTCCGCCCATGTTCCACCTCCATGAGATGTACGATGGTGGCGTCAATGGCATCGTCATCGGCCTCTACGTCACCTTCACCAACCCCTACGACGCTTACCACCTCCTCGGCCAGGTATTTTGGTGTGGATGCGAGTTCATCCCATTCACCACCTACAACATCTTCACCAACTTCCACCACATCTTCCCCGAGCCCAACGACATGCACACCCTCCCCTACCAGATGCCGGAGAACGACGAGTGAGGGGCGCCGGCTAAGGAGGGGCCAAGGAGTTGTTCGAGTGTTCTGCTGGCCGAGTCTTTCTATCTAGCTTTTGTTGTGTTGGTTGGGGCGTGTGTGCCCGTGTCTTCTAGCTAGTGTCTAGTTTTAATTATTTTCCTTTCATGTTTAATGCACTATATGTTGTAAGGGGATGCCCCTCTATATGTTATAAGGGGATGCCACTAGGGTACTCGATGCCCCTCTATCGTGCTATCTATTAATGTTTTTTCGGGCCTAAAGTTTCTTCATTGCATTTTATTTATGTGGCCATGTGAACTACAAAATGCACTAAAACATGATCCAATCATAAAATTTGTTGTTAGCACGTGTCTAGTTAATTATTTTCCTTTTATGTTTTATGCACTATATGTTGTAAGGGGATGCCCCTCTATATGTTGCAAGGAGATGCTACTAGGGGCACACTAGATGTCTTCTTTTTCTGAGAGGGGCACAACCTTTTTCGGTTTAAACACACGAGTAAAAACTTTGAAAACACCATAGCACAAACCAAAAAAAGTTAAAGATGGTGCTTGGTTGAAATAAACTAGAACCAAACAATTGCAATGTTTTTGGTTCACAAAGACTGCAAGTTAGACTGCTAACTAGAACCAATCTTTTGTTTTAGCCGAAACAACACGGGACCCTACCATCGGACACGATAGCTTGTGCATAAAAATAGCTCAAATAATTATCAGATGAATTATCTCAAAAAAGATGACTGCAGAAAGCTTAAAATTTGTGAAATAACCTAAGCCGAAAAATATATCGATGTCAATGACCGTGTGCACATTTTTTTGCACTAGCTACACTTCTTTTATCAATGGGCCTGGATATGTTCTATTCGGCCCTGCCTACCTTCTATATGGGCCTAGCCTTTTCGGGCAACTGTCGACGAACTTTTTTTTTCCTTTTCTCCCTCTACCACTGAAACTGAAAGTGATGACGAACTGAAGAACTGAAAAAACGGGGCCGAAACAGAGTGGAGAAGACATGCCGAATTCGTACAGCGCAACACTTTTATTCAAACATCCATATCATTACGATTACAAATGATGCATAATCTATTCACTAATGACTAATTATCATCACATAAACAAATGCGAGAGCAATTACACAAACATAAAAAAGTCTGGCCATCAAATTGCCCTACTTCTTCAATTCGATGAGTTTCTTCATCTGCTTGTTCAGCTTCTTCAGCTCTGCTCCTCCTGCACCCCCCACAGTAGCACCAATGGAATTGCCAGATCCAGGGGCACCAGATCCAGATGGGCCCGATCCAAACTTCTCCGCCTCCAACGGTAAATCGAGCTCCCCTGATGCACCCTCCAATTGAATCCGCTCTGTGTACTCATCTAGCCACTCAAAATGGGCGCATTGCTTCAATTTCTGAAATCGGAAAGATGAACCCTAAATCCCAAATCTGATGAAAAATATGAAATTGGGAGATAAAAACCAAAATTGGGTTATTGAGAAGTAAAATCTCACCTTTCCCTGCTCTGGTTTGCTCTCGCATTTCACGAATTCCCGCCCAAGATTGCCATTCTTGTCTGTCGTTGTGACTAGCCGCTTCAGGGGTGCGGTACGTGGGCATGCAGGTCACCTTGTCATGAGCACTGCGCCATAGCGCGACCATGAGCGGCGGGAGGCTGAAGCGGAGCTTGACATTGCTAGGCCGCGGCCCGGAACGGCGTTGCTGCGCGTCGTCGCCGGAGAAGAAGAACAACAACGGTCGGGGAGGGAGGATGGAAGGTCGCGGTAGGGCTCGGGTGCTGCACGGCTCGGTGTCCTCTCTTGTACCAATGCTGAGCTGGATAAGTTAGTGGGTCACATGCTGTGGGTCCCGCCACCGGGTTCCACGCTGTCGTCGTGACCTGATTCGAGTTTTAAACATGTGTCTTTGGATTAGGCAGCAGTGTCGCACGGCAGCTATTGTTTCCAACGCAGATGTCGCATGAGAGCCATTTGAACCAACGACGTCGTTCTGTGAACAATTGAACTCAACGACGTCGCATGGGAGCTATTCGCCCATATGACTTTCCTTCCTTTGCTTCCTTTTCTCAGCCTTTGCTTATTGATTCTGAGACAGCTCCTTGATAACCAGGACATTGAAAGGCCTATATAATTTAGTAGGATTGGAATTAAGGACGCAAGGTGGGACTAATAATACGTGAAACAAACTTTTCTTCTTAGCAAAGCATCGTGCCAGCTCAATTGGTGATGACAATAAGTAGGCGAGTTCAATTCCATGTAACATCTAATATTTTTGCCAGACCCTTTATGTTGGCTAGCTTAGTTGGACCACAGCCCAAGCTGCGTGCATCGCTCCAGAAAGAATAGTCGTGCGTGGCTGGCCACATGATCAAATGAATAATACCACCTCGGATATAGAAAATAATATAGGTGAAGTGGACGGACGACGGATGGACCAAAAACGGACGAAATTACGGTGATAAGAAGCAATAGCCCCTTTATTATTAGATTAGATAATAAAGATAAAGATAAAGATAAAGATTTTATACTTACTCCAAATACATCACATATTAGATTTATCCTAGGCCTAATGTTGTAAAGCCTGACCAAGTTTCTTATAGCAAAAAAATGTTAACATCCACAATAGAAAATCAATATGAAGGCTCTTGTGTGCCCGGGGCTAAAGCACGACAACTAGACGGTCCTCCTCCTCCAAGAAAGAAAGCTAGGGTTTCTGCCTCTCGCCGGCGCCGCCGCAGGTTCGCCTCGTCTACGGTGGCCCTAGGGCCATGGGGGCGTGGTGGATCCCGCCAAGGGCCGGCGGGAGGGCTCCGTTTTCAGTCGTTTTTTCCTGTTTTGTTAGGGTTTGTGTCATGCTCAGGAAGGCGAGACGGCGGCGGCTCCCTGAAGATGGAATAAAGGTCTCCCTGCCTAGCCCCCGTTCCGGCGGTGCATCTAGCATCGTTGGTGGGCGTGTGGAGGTGTGTCTCCGGCGGATCTATCTTTGGTGGATTTGCTCAGATCTCGTCGTAGTTCGTGTGTCTTCGGATTGAATCCTTCCAACCTACGTTATTCTTCATCGGCGGCGGTTGCTGTTCTGGTGCGCTGGTCCTATGGGGCCTTAGCACGACGACTTCCCGACTGTCTACTACCACAAGTTGTGCCCGACTCCGGCGATGGAGGGGTGATGACGGCGGCGCGCCTTCGGCTCGCTTCAGTGCTTGTAGTCGTCGCTAGGTGGTCTACGGATCTGGATGTAATTTTTATTTCTGGTGTTCGTTGTACTGCCATGATTGAAGATGAATAGATTGGAAATTTTTCGCAAAAAAAAAGAAAATCAATATGAAGGGAGTATGCAATGCATTTAAAGACCAGGGGAGTATGTTACGATTATTTCTAAATTACCCAAGTAATGATGCTCTTAAATTTCCTAATAATCACAAATTTGCCTGGTATGTTGCATAGAGAAATTCCTTCATTATCTATGACTAAATGGAAACGATGTCGTGTTTGCCGGCAAGCGTATCCACGTTTTCCGCGATGTCGTGTTTGATGAGACACCGACATGGGACTGGGAGAAGAAAGATGCAGGACAGGCAGGTCTGAGCTTCGTAATTGAGCCCATGTCAATTGTCACTAGTTGGCCATCACGGGGTCTCCCACCGTGGCGGCATCCACGGCCAGAACGGCTGCCATCGCAGCAGAATCGGAGGGAGGCGCAAGGAACAACAATGGGAACGCTGCCATGGCAAGCGTTTTGACCTCATCCCAAAGCGCGACCATGACAGCAGAACAGGCAGCTCCCACACGCACGACCGACAGCCTCATGCTGGTGCACACGATAACGACACATGGCAAGGACGACTTCTTCCTCCCCAATCCTCATTACATGAGCACGCCGGAGAGGGCGGCACGCAGTGCACCTCCACCGGTGCTAGAGGAGACCGACATCGGCGACACCCGAGTCGATGACGACGAGCTCGTCCATGAGTTGCATCTTGCACTAGGTGAGGATCCTGGCTCATTCTAGGAAGCTGAACATGAGGCATGCTGGTGTCGCGCGATGATGGAAGAGATGATCTGCATTGAGGCCAACCACACCTGGGAGCTTGTGGACCTACCTGCTGGCCATCGTTCGATAAGTCTCAAGTTTGTTTACAAGGTCAAGAAAGACGCGAGTGGCGCTGTGGTGAAGTACAAGGCAAGGTTGGTGGCAAAGGGGTACGTGCAGAAGCACGGTGTAGACTACAACGAGGTGTTCACGCCGGTGGTAAGGCTTGAATCCGTGTGCCTTCTACTTGCCCTGGCCGTGTGTGCGGGCTGGACCATGCACCACATGGACATGAAGTCCACCTTCCTCAACAGCGAGATAGAGGAGGTGGTTTACGTGGCCCAACCACCGGGATTCACAATCGCCGTGCGGAGACACCAAAGTGCTCAAGCTTAGGAAAGCCTTGTACAGGATGAAACAGGCCCCTCGCGCTTGGAATGCCAAGTTGGACACGAGCCTGGCTTCACTCGGGATCAGCAGAAGCCCGTCCGAACACGCCGTGTACGCCAGAGGCATGGCATCCAAACAGCCGGTCGTCTAACACATAGGCGACTTGGCTCCAACGTGGAGGAGATCGCGGGCTTCAAGAAGGAGATGCAGGCGCTCTTCGTCATGAGCGATCTGGGACGACTCAACTCTTACCGCAGCATCAAGGTGAGGCAGCACGGCGGCGGCATAGACCTCGGCCTAGCCGCGTACGCTGCCAAGATCCTCGACAAGCCGGGCATGACAGGTTGCAACCCCTGTCACATGTGCATGAAGCCTCGCTTCAAGTTGAGCAGGATGAAGTTGGCGCAACTGTTGGGCGCTACCGAGTAAATGAGCATTGTGGGTATGCTCCGCTACCTTGTCCACACCAGGTCAGACCTCACATTCTCCACCGAGTATGTCTCAAGGTTCATGTAGGAGCCCACGGTTGAGCACATGACGGCGGTGAAGCATATTCTTCGCTATGTGACGGGGGCCTTGCACTGGGGAGTGCGGTACACGCGCGGTGACTATGGTGCACCCCTGATTGGCTACAGCAATAGCTACATGCAAGGCGACATGGACAACCATAGGAGCACCACGAGCGTTGCATTCTTTCTCAGCAACAACTTGGTCAGCTGGCAGTCACAGAAGCAGAGGGTGGTCGCTCTCTCTTCATGTGAGTCTGAGTACATGTCCGCCACCACGGTGGCCTGCCAAGGTATCTATTAGCGCGGCTGCTAGGAGAGATCAAGGACGAAGATTAGAAGGCAATGGTGCTCAACCTCGACAACAAATTAGCCATCTCATTGAGTAAGAACCCAGTTTTCCACGACCAGAGAAAATACATAGAGATTCGGTATCATTTCATTCAGGACTGCGTGGAGAGCGGGAAGATCCAGATTGAGTTCGTCCAGTTCGGGGAGCAACTTGCTGGTGTGATCTGTGCTGAACTGCACGCATTACACGGGGCGCGGGGGCACGGGGCTGGGAGCGTTGCCTAATCGTGTCATGCCAAACACGCATGGCACACGTCAACAGCCTAGGTAGGGCCTTTTAGGACTATTAGGCTCCTTCAGCTGCAATTTCACGTTTTTAGTTTCACATTCAAATTTGAGGGGTAAATTGGTTCGAGAATTGATGTTTTTGGCTATAAATAGGCCCGCCACCGCACTTCATTTTCCACACTCACACACCATATCACATATCTTACTGGCCACTCTTCTCATGGCTGATCCCAATCCTAACCAGTCCCCTACCTCCAGTTAGACGATTTCGGGATTCACATACTCAAGAACCTCGATCTAAGTTTTTCTCTTAGTCCTATCCTCGAGTTGCAACCATCGAAAATGAGCCATACACCATCTCATTCAAGTAGTGCCAGCACTTCCTCCATCACCGGTTCAAAAAGGTCTCGTCGCCAGAGCTCCGCTGTGTGGGAACCCTTGGATCAAGAGACGGTGGAGGTGAATGGAGTTAGGAGGAGGAAGGATATCTGCAAAATATGCAAGGGGGAGCTGACCGGGGAATCCAGAACATGGGCCTTCCACTTGAGGAGGCACTCCGAGAGCCACTTGAGGAAGGAGGGTGAGATGGTGGCAAGACAAACCCGCCTCCAATCTCTACTCCTAATGGAGCAGTTGGTAGTCTCGCTTCCAGGTTTTTTTCGTCCCACCACTTTCGTCCGGTTTTTTTCATAGGTTAACCGTCGTAGATTTTTTTTGTCGGCTCCCCCACTTCATCGGTTTATTTTCACTTCACCCTCTCACACAACGAAAAAAACTGAATGGATCAGAACTTTCCATACTGACGCAAATTATTTAGTAATGTCTTTATGTAAAAGAATCAATCACAATCAATCTCTAAAGATCAAATCTAAATTAATTAATCTTCATAACGTTTGTTTCCTTCCGAATCACGTCCATAACTTTCCTTCTTTATTTGGGCAGAAACTGTTTGGTAGCAGAGATTAGGAAGCTTCCTATGAGTGTAGTAATAGGAAGTATTCTTTTTCTTGATGATTTGTTTCCATGCATGATGATAGTAAATTAGGCCAACATTCACCACTATTTATCAACATCATCAATCGTATCCATTCCTACCAGTTTTAAGGGAATCTGCTCGCTGTGTCTTTTTTAAGGGGATCCGCTCGCTAAGTCGTCGTCGCACGTTATTTTCACAAGCAATTCCCCTAAAAAAAGGCGTGGGTATTGGTAGTTGAACGCCCGCTAGGTTTTCCGCCTGTCCCATCCTCGCGCTGTGCCGCCGCCACCCGCCGAATTTCCAGCCGCCCGAGCCCGTTAACTTCGCCAGCCATCGGGTCGATTGCCCCCGCCCCAAACCCCCATCCCCGAGCACTAGCTATCGCCGCGTTGCCGCCCCAAGCTCCACGCCACTGGGAACGAATCAAGCGCCGTCTCGACACCGCCGTCGCCAGCCCAGCACCTCCAGCCTTGCATGGACAGCTTCAATGTGCAGTCTCCCTTGCTGCCTCACCTTCTGCCAGCGCATGCAGCGGCGGGGTTGGACACGTGCGTGCTTGCTAGCTTGCTCTCCGTGCGTACGTACTTGCTCTGCGTGCGTCGCACCGGCCAATGCGCATGATGCGTGTGTGCCTGCTTTTCTGTATGTGTATGCCAGCGTGATGCGTGTGTGCGTTGCTGTGTGTGTATGATATAGATGGCCCGAGTGTGTGCATGCTGTGCTCTGCTCTCTGCTGATCTATGTGTTGGTGCTCCTGCTATACGTTCATGTCATACAAATGAAATTTCTGTTAATCTTCTGACATGTTGAGTTGGTTCTCTCTGTCTTCTGAGGGGGTGAATGCAAAGCAGTCTATTAAGCCAGGCACTATTGCTGAGCTAAATTGACAAAAAAATATTGGTAGCCATAGTTGTAGTTTAAGTAGTAGCGAGTTGTATGATATGTATACAGAGCCCGTTACAACTGAGCCCGTTGCTAAATTGACAAAAAAGGTCGCCAGTGTCACTTGATATGTATGAGAATATTAAATGTATTATTAACATGATTAATATTGAACTCTTAACCCTAATGTGGCCCCGTTGTAACGCACGGGCGTTCTTCTAGTACAATCTTGATGGATAGGCAAGTCATTTAGACTGATAGAGCTCGAGAAGCTTTTTTTTAATTGCTTCTAAGGATTGATCATTAAGTTTTGGTGAGGCTCCCGCTTTTTCCTAATATATTCAAACTTCTCAGAATCCTAGATAGAAACTACAACTAGGGATATGAAAAGTTATGCAAAACCACTCGAAAATAAAAGAAGATTTTACTACATGCACTTATTATAGAGCGGTCGGACAAAGGAAGACTACATGCACTTATTGTATGTTGTTGCCATGAAAGAAAATACCTGAAATATTTGAAAGAAATTCCAGTGTTGTATGCATTTACATTTGTTTTGGATCCTAGGGCTAAATTTGGATAGTATGGTAATGTTCTCTCACTCTTAAGTGGTGCCGTAAATGTAGATTATTCTGCTTATTTTACTAATGTTTGTGATAAGGTTTCTGAAATTTACGGTAAGTGTGATGAAAAGTATGCCGGAGTTTGGATGCAATGGCCTCCACCGGCACTATTGGATGGAAAGAAGAAAGGAGAGTGGGGAAAGATAATTGGTTTCTCCTCCTATTCCTCGAGCTCTTCGACACCAACAACAAAAGCGAGCGTAGTAAGTTGTGGCGGCGAGCTACTGGGCAGCTAATGTGTAGGGAAACGAATGAAGAAATCTCACACATGCATGTCTGTTAGCCAAAGAAATATATTTGTTTTGAGCAGATAACAGCAGCGGGTTCCGCAAAGCAATTCACCTAAGGAACAACAGAGTAAATGCTTAGAAGAAGAATATTGATCGGCTGGACTATTTTCTGTGTCTGTTAATCATGCTCAGTCCATTTTTTTTTACCGTTGTAAGAAATCTGTTATTTTAAGATTTTGGCATGCTTACCAAAGACTGTTGCCCAAACTGTTGTAGTAGTAGTACTATATAATACATGAGTAGTTGATTGATAGCGCATTGAAACCATGTGGAAGCAAAAAAAAGCAAGCACCATTGCACTACTACTACTACATTCCAGCTAGCACATCCATCGCCACGTGAAACAGCTTGTATACTTACAGTACTTGTCGGTTGATCCATGGACGTAGCTTGCCAGAAGCTCCACGGAAGCTTGGGTAGATCCCCTGCTCAGGACAAGCTGTTTTTTTTTTCCAAAACGGAGGCATAAGCTTTGCATCATCTATGAATTAAGAGGATATTATAGAGCTTGTTTGAGGGAATTAAGAAAGCAACCTGGTTGAGGGCTCGATAGTTGCTGCCAGTTAGGTTCTGGTAGCTGTCTTCGATGTAGTCGAGGGCTGTTGATCCTGGGATCAGATGGCCCTTTTTTCTTGAAAGTGTACCAATGTCCGGCTTGGGTCCTGAACCCCACCAGATAGAGGTTATCTGCTCGAATCGCGAGGGCGGACTCCATGCGACCCTGCCGCCCCTGGGCCTGGAGGGTCACTTGGATCCAGTTGTCTCGCGTCATAGCCTTCCACTTGCTGAGGACAGGAAGCCCCCAGATGGGATTGGGAGATGTGGTCGTCGTCAGCCTCACCTCGCGATCCATGTCCCACATGAATGTCGTGTACGCAGCGGCCGGTCGACTCACGTTCCAGGTCACTTTTTTCAGCTGCTTCGGCTGCCACTCGACCGTCCTGAGAATGAAACCAAATTAACCCCGAGTTATTGGCTAGCTAATCAAAACAATTGATTCAAAACGACCCAAAGGAAATCAGTTTTCTGTATCCACAGCCATATATAGCACAGGATGAAACACTACTTACCCGAAGGAGTTGTCCTTCTCAAGGCGGTCAGCCTTGACAGCCAGCAGGAGCATCAGAAGCAGCAGCGCCACCTTCATCACGGTCACGGACGACTTCATCAGCCAGCTCCAGCTCCAGCTCCTCCTGTGTCCCTCTCCCTCACCTCCGATTGAATTGGTTGGTTGGTGCTAGTGCTACTCTTCTCCTGCTCCTGCCCTGCCTAGGGAGGGGTACGTAGTAGCTAGGGGTATTTATAATCGAATAATCGATCGCAGGCAGCAGCTACTCCAGTCCAGTCTCCCTTGGTTACGTATTTTCTTGTCATTCTTACTCTTGTGTGACACTCTTCTCTTGTCACATACGTAATCAATAATAAGGCAATATACTAGTACTAGGAAAGCTAATAGCCAGGTAGTTTTCTTCCTAAAACTGAGCCAGACATCGTGTTTCTTGGCCTGTTTAATTTGGCAGCCACTTGAAAGTTGAAACAACCTGCACCAATTCCTTCTTCTTGAAACAACCTGTACCAATTAATACTCGGAAACAAAACAACCTTAATTTCCTTCTGCACCATGCCACTATATTTGGCCTATCTTTCTAGCTAGAAGGTGCCAAACCAACTGGCCAGTCCAAAATAAAACAAGTACTACTACTGTACGAGTAGTAGCCAGCTAGCATGATGCGATCAACTTATTGGATGGATACACTAATTGTTTCTGCCAAACGTACACAGCCTATTAAATAACTAGTGTTACTATGGGGCGAGGTTAATTAATTTGATCAGGGTGTGGACATGGTATCGCATCGCGTGCATGTAGTCACTCTTAGTACTATACATGGTCATCCTCAATCAATGGATGCATCGCTCCCTTATTCTTTTCTTGCATCAATGCGCCGGTCAGTTTAGATACTAGGAATAATAAGCTGGAAATCTGCCCGGTTCCCTTCTTCTTAATTTGAACCGTTTGCAATCTCGATCGGGAAATAAAACAACCTCCTACATATGCTATGGCCATCTAGGGCATATTTCTGCCCGCGATATTAGGCTAGCTGTGCTAGCTAACCATGCATGGATCGATTCTTTTTCTGAAAGTGATCGAGGGAGGTCAACTTGTTGGGTAGCTATAGAATGTTTGGGCCAAACACAGACTTTGCACTATTATGCGGTTTGCTATAGTTACTCTCCATGCATGTTCTTCCTCTTCCATCTATGCGTAACTCTTACGTTTAGGTGGGCATAAGAAAAGGGAAACAAAACAACCTACCAATTCCTTATATTCTTAAAACAACTGCAATTAATACTGGGAAACAAAGCAAGCTTCCGCATGATGCTATTGCCTACTATCTAGCTAGAGTGGGTGTTTCTATACAGTGATGCCAATCCAGCTGGCCAGTCGAAAATAAAACAAGTACTGTACTAGCCAGCTAGCTTGATGGTATAACAAAAGTGATAGGGTGATCAACTTTTTGGATGGCCAGATTAATTGTTTCTGCCAAACACAGCCTATTACTATGGGACGTGATGTTAATTAATTAGATCCGGGTGTGGGTGTTTACCGGCCCACATGGTATCGTGCATGTAGTCACTCTAACTATCTTCTTCCTCGGTCAATGCGTCATTCCTTGTTCTTCTCTTGCATCATTGCGCCAGTCAGTTTAGATAGGAATAAGCAAGAAAAAATGAAAATAAAGAAAACTGCCCGTTCCCTTCTTAAAAATGTTTGCGATCTCGGGAAACAAGACAACCTTCTGCATATGATATGGCCTATCTAGGGCATATTTCTACCAGTGATCTTAGGCCAGCTGTGTGCTAGCTACACATGGATCGATTCTTTTTCTAAAAGTGATCAAGGGAGGTCAACTTGTTCGGTGGCTATAGAATGTTTGGTCCAAACTCAGACACGGCATTATTATGGGTTTTGCTATACTTACTCTCCACGCATGCTGTTCCTCTTTCATCTATGCGTAAGTCCTACGTTCTTCCTCTTGAATCAATGCGCTAGCTAGTTTAGGTGGGCATAAGAAAAGGGAAATAAAACAACCGACATTTTCCTTCTTAAAACAATTGCGATTAATACTGGGAAACAAAACAAGCGTCCACACGATGGTATTGCCTATCTAGCTAGAGTTGGTATTTCTATACAATGATGCCAATCCACCTGGCCAGTCAAAAATAAAACAAGTACTGTACTAGCCAGCTATCTTGATGATATAATAAAAGTGATAGGGTGATCAACTTACTGGATAACCAGATTAATTGTTTCTGCCAAAAACAACCCATTACTATGGGACGTGATGTTAAGTAATTAGATCTGGGTGTGGTTGTTTACCCACATGGTATCGCATCGCGTGCATGTAGTCACTCTAAGTACGTATGTTCTTCCTCAGTCAATGCATCATTCCTTGTTCTTCTCTTGCATCATTGCGCCGGTCAGTTTAGATAGGAATAAGCAAGGAAACTGAAAATAAAGAAAACTTCCTGGTTCCCTTCTTAGAAATGTTTGTGATCTCGGGAAATAAAACAACCTGCTGCATATGCTCTGGCCTATCTAGGGCATATTCATACCAGTGATCTTAGGCCAGCTGTGTGCTAGCTACACATGGATCGATTCCTTTTCTAAAAGTGATCAAGGGAGGTCAACATGTTGGGTGGCTATAGCATTTTTGGGCCAATCACAGACATGGCATTATTATTTGGTATAGTTCGATTTGGATGTGGTTGTTTAGCCAAATGGTCCGGCCTCACACTGCTGTAGTTATTCCATGCATGTTCTCCTCTTCCATCTATGTGTAACTCTTGTGTTCTTCCTATTCATTCAATGCGCTAGCTAGTTTAGGTGGGAAGAAGAAAAAGAAAATAAAACAATCATCCTAGCCCTTATATATTCCGAAATAAAACAGAGTTTTTGCAAAATGTTTTACAGTAATACATATGTTAGACCCACGTTTCATTAATTTGTAAGTGTGCTTGAGCTAGCTAGCATGCAGCTAGCTAGAGCAGTCCATTTTACTAATGTTAGAACTAGCAAAGCAACCTGTGGACAATGTCTTAATCATCTGTTTATTTTAATTTTATACGAAGTACGTGTAAGCCATTGATTTTTCTTTCTTTTGTTCATTATTATCGATGACAACTACTAATATTGTTATCTCTTCCGACGAGAAAATATAGTCTTAGTTCTCTCCGTAAAAGTCAAACCAATCCCAGGAAATCAATAAATCTTATATATGCATTATACATTTGAGAATGTCAATCCTAAACAAAGTATCATAAAGACATTATGCAGGTTAAAAAATACTCCCTCCGTTTCTTTTTAGTCTGCATATAAGATATGGTCAAAGTCAAACTTTGTTGACTTTGACTAAGTTTATAGAAAAGAATATCAAGATTCACAATATGAAATCAATACTCTTAGATGCATTATGAAATTAATTTTTATACCATATAGCTTTAGTATTGTAGATGTTGATATTTTTTACTACAAAGTTGGTCAAACTTTACAAAGTTTGACTTTGACCAAATCTCATATGCGGACTAAAAAGAAACGGAGGGAGTATATCTCTTGAATGGCTACATTACTTGTTTGGGCCAAATCATCTTAGCATTAATGTGGGGTATAATTTGATTGTGATGAGTCTACTTAACCAAATGGCCTCAGCTCACACTCCTATAGCTACCTCGATCGTGTTTCTCATTGAGATGAAATAAATAGTCTACCAATTCCTTGTTAAAACAAGTGCAATACTGGAGATAAAATGACCTGTTTCTACTAATGTGATCCTCTTGAGATTGTAGAGAAGGGTATCCATTATGTAGTGGAAGTTGGAGTAACAATGATGACATTTTCCACCTAAATCATTCTCTCTTGTGCACATGTTACTTTTTTTTATTCAGATGTGTTTATGTATTGGTTGAAGCTATTCTGAAATCTCCTTAATGTTGAGGGGGTTGTGTGGTGCATACATGTCCTATTATTGAGCTGATGCATTGCATTGTTGTTGACAGGGGGGGGGGGTCCCGTGAGCATCCTGGGATGAACGAGTTCAAAAACAATTTCTTTTTTCTGTAAACATACATGTTTATACCTCTTACGTGTCTATAAGTTTGAACAAGAAAAAACTTTAATTTTTTTACACATGCCACAAAACTTATCTGTTTGATGAAAATCCACGTTTTTCTACAAAGGGTGGTTTTTGTTGCCTCAAAATGAAGCATCAAGTGAATACAAACACAACGAGCACACACCCTGCATTTGCATAGCTAGAATGTACACATCCAACACAAGAGGGTGGGGGTCGTTCTGCTCACATGAGCATCCCCGGATGGACTGTAAAAGCATCATTTTTTAAGTTAAAAAACATCTTTAAGAACCGGTTAGGAAAATATACATTAACCGGCGTAGAAGTCACCAAATAGGAATTGGCCTCTCGAGACTCCCTACTGTTATCGTGTGCAACTCACCACATGGGTTGCTGATGTTTTAAGAACCATTAGCGAGCGACAGATCTGAAACAATTCTGGGAATTTCAGAAACACAATTTTTTTCCAAAATGATGAATACTTTTTGAAACATGAACCTTTTCAGAAGTATCCATAATTGTTTAGAAACTCAAACATGTTTTGGTAAGTCTTCAATATTTCTTGAAAGCTCAAACACTTTCTCAATCTTTGTTTTTTTTCGAAAACATGAGTTTTTTATGAAAACTTAAACATATTTTTTAAACACAACTCTGAAGAACCACCGGTGGCCGAGCCGCCGTCCCTACTTCTCTCTCTCTCTCTCTCTCTCTCTCTCTTAACCATGGCGGCGGGTCCCACCCGTCAGCCTCTCTGTTCGTCCACCGAAGCGGTATAAGTGGAAGCGTATTCCTCAAATACGCCTTCGACGTCACCCCCCTCTGTTTATTCAAAAATTCATTTTTATTCAGAAATTTGACCCAACTTTGACCAGCTCTAACTTTTATTCTATAAGTCCAAATCAGTTGATTCTTTTTTGCATTGGTTTTGTCTTGAACTCCTCTAAAAGCATGCAAAACTTGAGATTTTTTCTTGTTGTAGATATTTTCTGGTGCATTTAAATGAGTTATGTGATATTTTCTTTTTGCTATTTAATTGTTTTCAGAATGAACTTGCTACCTTGGGGAGAACCAGGAGGATTGTGACGCTCCTCTGAACTAAGAGGCAAGCCATCACAAATATTAGCAAGAGTGAAATTTCAATGACTATGATTTTTACTTGAATATGGTATCATATAATGCATATAGTTAATTAAATAATCTCACATGCGCTAGTTTTATATTCATGCTATGCTTGTTATGTTTTCAGTGGTATTTGAGTTGTTTGGTTAAGACTATGCAGTACGGTAATGTAATCATAAGCATGAGTAGATTAATACCGGCATTATGTTGAAATGGTGCATATGACTATCGTTGCATTTTCATGGCATACTGTGGCTCGAATATATTTCATTGCAAGTTAAAACATGATGATAATCCAACTTGAACATGCTGTTGATCGAGTCATGGTGCCACCGAATCGAGCTTCCGAGTGCAACCACATTTGCCTTTATGGGGAGGCCCTTTCTCGGTCTGTTGTTATGCCTCTCGCCAGTGCCTCCAACTAGGGAAGGTTATGCGCTTGCGCTACCCTGGCCCGATAGGCAGGCATAGTCTTGTGTGCCCGTAGTTGATTTGGTACCATTGTCCCTGTTTGGGACCGTTTTTTTTTTGCCACGACGGTGGCCGTTGGGTGTCACGAGGTGACATCAGGGCCACCCAGGACTTAGCCCAAAGGGGAATTGGTTGGAGTGCCCGGGAGAGTGTCATGGCAATACATTGGTTATGTCAGAACGCCGTTGGTCCACCCGAATGGGAGTTCGAGGCCATGGGTTCTATGGTGTGGGTACAGTTTGGTAACCTCTATAGAGTGTGTTTAATGTAGCGATAGCCGCGTCCTCATTCATAGACACAGTTTGTAGTACGTAGGTCACACCATGGATCAACAGAAATACTAAACATGCACACTAAAGTTATACTTGTGGCACTTGTTATGAGGGTGAAGTTGTTGGAACCGTCGAGATGGTTTCTTTTGTGATCCATAGGTGATCACCGTACTAAGTTGATGTTCGGGGTTATGAGGTAACCAAGATGGTAAGCGGGTCCGAGAGACCCTGTTTGTCCACACTATCACTTCATGAGTAGCATCTTACGCTATTGCATATAACCTTCTTAAATAATCATGTTATTGTTTGCCACTAATGCTTTATTTGGGATGAGCTTGCGAGTACATTCAAATTACTCACCTAGTGTGTCATGCCAGTTTCAGGAGAAGCCGTACCGGAGTTGGAGTTGCATCGTTGCATCACAGTCTAGGCCGTGTCCACATCAGTGTCCCTGTGAGATGGAGTCCCTCTACGTCTTCTTTCCGCTGCCACATAGCTATATCGTTATGCTCGAGGCCCCTATCTTGTTCATTAAATAATCTACATATGTGCAACAGCACCATGTGTGCTGCTTGGCCACGCTACTTGATGTATTATTGAACCGATGTATTAATAAAGGGGTTGTCTTTCTGTACCAAGTTGTTGTGTGTTGCCAGAAGACGTGATCCATGGGATGGCAATGCAAGGTCAACCGGTTGCTCTAAGACGGGGTGACACAGAAGGGGCGGCTGCAGGGATGCTTCCTGGCATGGTAGGTTCACTGCGAGATTTTTTCAAACATCAGTCTGCCTACTAGCGAGAAGCACTCTATATATGTTGCTCCTACTGTTTTTTATGACGTAAATCCTTATATAGACATGTTCACTCATTCATTCTGGTTTTGGCTTTGAGCACCATGATTAAGATTTTTTAATTATCCTACTTTATAATTTCAGAATATCATTGTCAAGCAGTACGTACCAAGGAATTGGATTGCCCACAAAAGATGCATAATTTTATCTAGGAATGGGATATACTGTGCATCGTTATTTCAGGGGTCCCAACTTTAGGTTTGGCTCATCAACGACCCATGTGTTCATGGTCAGACAGAGTGGGTGTTGAAGCATGACTTAGACATCTTCTTCGTCCTTCCAAATTTGAAATATGACAAACAACGTAATGGACCTTGGATCTTTCAAGAATTTCACTATTGGGGAAATAAAGATGCTGATGATGATTCTCCCATTGTTTACAACAACGAAACAATAGTGGAACATAAATTTGTGTGGGATTCTGACAATGATAACGTTCTCGAACCTGGAGGTAGGAGCAATGATTGTTGTATCATTTTCCTTGGATTTCATCCTTACAAAGAGATTGTCTTCTTGATTGATAAATTCGACAGAGTGCTTGCCTATAAGTGGAGTAGCTCAGAGCTTCAAGATTTGAGCAAGGTTTTCCCGAAATTCTATACTGACTGGGAATCCCATTTCTACCATCAATATGTAAAAGTGTCTTTCCCATACACTCCCTGCTAGTTGGGAGAACTCCCTGAAAAAATGAATTTAGAATCTCATAGAAGATTAGACCATGTTTTCCTGCAAGCTATTTGTGTACAAAATTGTTCCTTGAAAAAGTAAATTTTAGACATTTCCGGGTTCCTTATTTTCCCTGTTGTTGAGTCGATCCTGAATTGCCTTGCTGCATCGACATGGCTGAGAGAGTTGTTGTTTTACAAGCTGCAACAATTCAGATTATTATGAACTTTCACAGAAGCTTGGGTTTGCTGGTCTTGTACTAAAGTCTATGTTTGCAAGTTGAGTGGCTTGTGACTATTAACTAGATAAACTAGAAATAATGGTAATTACACTTGTCCTTGAAAAAATATGGTTGTTTTTCATACGAAGAGGGTTTGGGCTTCCCTGGTTTGGCATGCATGTATGAATATGAACATCTGCTAGGAAAGTTTTGAGCTAGCTCACTGAGTAGGGCATGGGGCTTGTTACGGTTCCTGTGTAATATATTTTTCCATCTATGCTGATTTGAAATTCAGAATTTTTATCTAGGTTGATCAATGGGTAGAGCTCCACCCCATTCATTGTATATGGTATTATAGTGTTATTACCATGTGCAGTAGCATCACATTTTTAATGTCATGTCTCGTGGACAACTTTTCCCATGCCAGAAGTGGCAATTGAGTGTGTTCAACAATGCATATCACACTTAAACCTCTGTGTGCGTGCACACAGACAGGTTATTACAAGAAAACTTAGTATGTTCATCTGTTTGCCTATCTGGTTTTGGTCATTCTTCAGTAGGGCTTCTTGTTTAATGCTTCTGCCGATTCATGTGGATACTATATCTTCCTGAAATCAATCTTGTTGTATGGTTTATTAAGTTTCCTGAGATAACATAAATTAGGTGTCACAAAGACTAGAGGGGTTTCTAGTGTATGGTCATTTACCTAATGTTTTTTTGCCCTATTTTCCGCAATTACCTAGTTCATAATATTTGATTTATGGAATTAGCATATATCGAACATGTTAAGTTACTCAGCAATGCACTTGTCAAGGTTGCCATATACATCTGCTTTCATAATCTACCTCCCCATAGCACTATGCATGCCCTTGCAAGATCAATTTGTTCCTTGTTTGCATTAACAGTAATTGCAGTTACCCTTTTGTACTATGAAAGAACACACATATCATATTGAGATCACTTCCGTCATTTTGCATTTAACATTAATTGCGAAAGTTTCCTGAAATTGATATTGTTGTATGGTTTATTAAGTTCCCTTGTAATAACTTCAACTAGTAATAGACACGTGTGACACGTTGGCGATGGGGCCCCGAAAGTCGCGTCCCTGCGGAGTTTTATCCTATTACTGCTATTATGTAGTCTGAATTAAACATTTTATATATTTGTATTTGTAATACTTTCGATATGTTTTGATTCAACTAGAGTTACCGAGTTGTCAGTGTAGATACATTTATATATTTGTATTTGCCCTACTTCTGATATGTTCTTTCCATACAAGGCACTTTGTTTAAACAAAAAATTGGTAGTGATCTGAATTACTCAACGCTGTCGTTGTTGTGCATATCCAGAAATAGTTGAAATAGTTTTAAAACACTTATTTAGCGAATATGAACATCGACAAGTAGATGAAACTGTTTTACAGTGGGAATTCAAACTAGAATTCATTGCGCATACAAACATTAGGAGTACGTTCGAGCAGCGTTTTGACACACATAATTCTGCTATTCCCAAAAGTGACACTTCCGGTCGAGCACCAAAGAATTACTAAAACTTTTTAAAAAAATAGGATACTGATAGCCTGAAATAAAAAGAGAGTGAATAGAAATCAAGTTATCTGGTCATACTAACAAAACCCTAACCGGAAAAACTCAATGCCACGATGAGAAGGTATATACAAAGTTGCAGTACCCCCTTCAACTAATAGTTCATGTGGTTGGTATGTTCTTCGCTCATGTCATTTAAAAAATGAATCAGCTGCACTGCCCCTTCAACTAATGCTATACAAACCTTTAATGTTGTCTCTAAAACAGAATCCAGTTACAAAAAAGTACACCTTCTACTAAATAATAAATAACCTAAGCACAAACACTCAAGAACAAAAATAAAAAAACAATAAAAACAATGATGACTCTAGGCATGTAGTTTTAATGTAACAAAAGGAATGTTTGCAAATGTGCTCAGAGCAGACAACGAGATGAAACAGCCCAATAAATTCAGCATTAGTTACTCATCTGGATGATGAAGATCCAATCCACTAGTTACTGGACAAAAACAATGAAAACTATCACAAAGAAAAAACCTGGAAACTAAATTAATTAGCCAATGTTGTGTTTTTACTGGAGTACCCTACTAAAAAAAGCAAAAAAACACATACCTACAACTGGAAATTGTGCATACTTCTTATATACACAAAATGGTGGCTCTTTCCCCACATAAAAAAATTGGCCAAACTACTAAAAGAATCCCTGATGTGCAGCATATCAAAACATACCTACAGAACCAATGACTCCAACTAAATGACCTCAAAAATGACTAGTAATTAACACCCTGTTAGAGAAACCGTAGACTCCTTACAGTCCCAAGCAAAAACTTATCAGACTAGTGAAAAATCTATAATAAGTGAGCTCTACTAGCAGAAGCACAGCAAGATGGACACTAACCTAGAGTCCTACCATTAGAAATACTATGGAAATGATGAAACACTAACTCACAACAGCACAAAAACCCTAACAAAAAACAGAACACAACTACTACTAGATAAACCTCCAATTATACAAATATGAGCGAACCTAACAGATAGACTAAGGTATCAAAGAGAAGCATTCATGGATTCAAATAGAGATAGAGAACAAAAGGGAGATGAGCACAGACCTTCAAAAGTCATGAAGACCCTTCGTAAGCTTGAATCTACAGAAAGCGGATGCACGAATTAATTGATCTACCGCCTACTGCTCGGATTAGGGTTGCAATCGCTAGGAGAGAACAAGAGGAGGAGAAGAAAGGGAGTGTGGTGAAGGCGGAAGAAAAAGACGGAGAAGACCAGACGCCTCCGTGGTCGAGGAAACAGATAGAGAAGGAGAGCCGCTTCGGTCCAGAAATTAACGAAACTGGGCCGAGCCCAAGGTGGAGCAGAGGGTATGTGCCAGTTAGGAAAATACACATTAACTGGCGTAGAAGGCGCCAAATAGGAATTGGCCTCTCGCGACTCCCGGTTGTGATCGTGCGCCTATCACCATATGGGCTGGGCATGTTTAGCGAAAAAATAGCAATGCATTACTTTAAGAACCATTAGTGCGTGACAGATCTGAAACAATTTTGAAAATTTCATAAACATAATTTTTTCCAAAGAAAAGTGAATACTTTTTGAAACACGAAACTTTTCTAAATTATGCATAATTGATTTAGAAACTCGAACATTTTTTGATAAATCTTCAATATTTCTTGAAAGCATGACCACTTTTTGAATCTTCGGTTTTTTTAAACACGAGTTATTTATGAAAACTTAAACAAATTTGTAACACAACACCGAAGAAAACTGGAAAACACAATTATTTTTGGGATCTGTTATGTTTTGAAGAACTTGTGCATTGTTTGAAACTTCAAGCAAAATTGAAAGCGTGAACATTTTTAAAATTTACAAACATATTTTGACTTTTGTGGATAAAATTAGAAACCAAGAAGATTTTTTTAAAATATGGATAATTTAAACACATGAACATTTCTTGTAATTCTCCAGTATTTTTCAGAAATGCAAACATTTTTCAATTTGAGATAAAAATTTGAAAAAGGGAATAAGTTCTAAACATTTGAACATGCTTCGAAAAATTGGGCCAGTTTTGGAATAAAATTTTCAAATGGTAACCATTTTTAAAAAGTGAAGATTTTTTGAAATTTCCAATAGTATTACAATAACAAGCATTTCTTTTGAAAATACAAACAACGTTTGAAATTGCTATTTTTTTGGAAAAAAATGATTTTTTAAAGGGAAATAATAGAAAAACAAAAGAACATAAAGCTAACTAGAAAAAAAATATAAAAATAAAAATAAAAAACTAACAAGAATACCTGTAAAGTAAACAAGTGAGGAAAAACGTTTTAAAAAAGAAGGGAAAAAATCAGCTTTAGGAACCTTCTTGTAGTTTCCTAAAACCGGTTGGCTCCCACTTTTATTTACGGTCGAAATGGGCTGGCCTGTCTCTCGCGCTCGGCTCAATCTTCTATGTGAAAACACAAATCTTTGCCACAATGTGCGGCATATAGGATTTTCAAGAGATCTAACTAAGGGGCACCCCTTGCGGAAGCCCCTCAACGATCACTTTTGGTGGACTAAGAGTGTGCCAAGTGGGTCGCTGTAAGCCGCCACAACTCTTCGTGTGCTCAGTGCTCCCACAAGATTTTGCTTTTTATTTTAATGTACGCGTTCTTGCAGTTAAGATGGTTTTTCCCAGGTTTTTTGGCTTTTCGGTTTTCGCCCCACTTTTCCCTTGATTTTGGAGAAACTTGTTTTTAAAAAGTTGCGTGAAAAACATGTTTTTTTGCCTCCATGAGAGGTAAAAACTTACTTCTTGTACAGGCACAAATTTGCTTCCGCAAGAGGTACGAAAAGGAAAAAAACGCATTTTTTTCTCCACAAGGGGCACATGTTTGCTTCTTGTAGAGGCACGGGTTTACTTCCGCTGTGCCTCTTGAAATGGTAGGAATGTTTTTTCTTCCCCGAGTGTGCCTCTTGGAAAGGGAAAAATACATGTTTTTTCTTCTTCCACGAGAGGTATAGGTTTGCTTTTTGTGGATGCACAACTGTGCTTATCGGAAAAGAGAAACAAACTGAGTTCTTGGCAGGACTTCTAATTTTCTATCATTTGATCAATCATTAGAAGTTTTTTCATATTTTGTCTATTAGTATTGCATATGTAGATATTTTTATTATATAATTATGGTCAAATGTAAGAGTGTTTGACTTTTGCTAAAATTTATGCACCTTATATTTTGCAACGGGGGAGTAATATATGTGTGCAATTAATATATTAATAACACAAATATATTAGGAATGATACACAAATCTCATATATTAAGTAGGATACGAGCAAATCACATATATATCCTGGCTAATAAATGCATACAACTAATACTGCGTAATATCAGTAGTATATATTTACTAGTAGGGTCTAGAAAATGAAAATATAACAACTGTGTGTAGACTGCTGACCTCGTTAAGCTTGTCATGTTTAGCATGTAGATGAGCGTTCCCCTCCATCCTTCAGATCCAGATCTAGCTGGCTGCCCAGATCCCAGATCTCCCCACAATGGTGCCGGACGACGTGCTCGCGGGCATCCTCCGCCTCCTCGCACCATGCGGCCTCGCCGCTTCCCGCTGCGTCTGCAAGGCATGGCGCCGCGTCATCGACGACCGCGGGCTGCTGCGGGCGGACCTCCTACCACGCTCGCTTGGTGGCATCTTCCTCAACTACCAGGACATATGGTCCACGCAATTCCTCTCCCGCCCCATGACGGGCGCCACAATCTCCGGTCGTCTGGACTACACGGTGCCCGGCGAGCCCGACCTCATGCCGCCCATATACGTCCAGGATCACTGCAATGGCCTCCTCTTGCTCTACCACTGCGTGGTCAACCCTGCCACACGGCAGTGGGCGCACCTGCCACCTGCCCCGGACCTGCCCCAACCCCCACCTCCAGCCATGATCTCCATTCCGTGCGAGCACCTCGTGTTTGACCCCACTCTGTCGCCCAACTATTTTGAAGTGCTCATAGTGCCCGATGTCCCTTCCAAGAACAACGACGAATGTGAGGAGGAAGCTGAATGGCCGCCATCCACATTGATCCTACGTATGTTTTCATCAAAGTCTGAATCTTGGGAGGAGAGGACATTTGGTCGGGAAGGGGCGGCTGCAGGGATGTTGCCTGGCATGGTTGGATCACTGCGAATTTTTTTCAAACATTAGTCTGCCTACTGGCGAGGAGCACTCTATATATGTTGCTCCGATTGTTTTGTTATGAGGTAACTTCTTATACAGACACGGTCACCCATTCATTCTGGTTCTGCCTTTGAGCACCATTGTATAAGATTGTTTAATTATCCTACTATTATTATTGCAGAATATCACTGTCAAACAGTACGTACCAAGCAATTGAATTACCCACCGAAGATGCAGAATTTTATCTAGGAAAATCAGTCAATGGGATATACTGTGCATCGTTATTTCAGGGTTTCCAACTTCAGGTTTGGTTCCTAAACGACCCATGTGTTCATGGTCAGACAAAGTGGGTGTTGAAGCATGACAGAGATATCTTCTCCATCCTTCCAAATCTGAACTACGACAAACAACGTGATGGACCTTGGATCTTACAAGAATTTCGTTATTGGGGAAATGAAGATGCTGATGATGATTCTCCCATTGTGTACAACAAGGAAGCAACCGTGGAACAGAAATTTGTGTGGGATTCTGACAATGATGATGTTCTCAAACCTGGTGGTAGGAGCAATGACTGTTGTATCGTTTTCCTTGGATTTCATCCTTACAAAGAGGTTGTCTTCTTGAGTGATAAATTCGACAGAGTGCTTGCTTATAACTGGAGTAGCTCGAAGCTTCAAGATTTGGGCAAGGTTTTCCCGAAATTCTATACTGACTCAAAATCCGATTACTACCATCAATATGTAAAAGAGTCTTTCCCATACACTCCCTGCTGGTTGGGAGAACTCCATGAAAAAATGAATTTATTAGAAGCTCACTAGAAGAATAGAACATGTTTTCCTGCAAGCTAGTTTACACAGATTGTTCCTTGGAGAAGTAAAATTTAGACATTTCCGGTTTCTTTATTTTCCCTATTGTTGAGTCGATCCTGAATTGCCTTGCTGCATCGACCATGGCTGAGAGAGCTGTTGCTTTACTAGCTGCAACAATTCGGATTCTTATGAACCTGTAGGTACCTTGAAGTACGGATTCTCACAAATCACTGAGGTTTGGGTTTGCTGGACTTGTGCTAAAGTCTATGTTCGCAAGTTGAGTGGCTTGTGACTGTTAACTAATTAAACTAGAAATAACGGTAAGTACACCTGTCCTTGAAAAAAAATGCTACAATGGTTGTTTTTCGTACAAAGAGGGTTTTGGCTTCTCTGGTTTGGCATGTACGAATATGAACATCTACTGCTAGGAAAATTTTGAGCTAGCTCATTGAGTAGGGCATTTGGCTTCTTATTGTTCCTGCGTAATACTGTATTTTACATGTACGCTGATTTGAAATTCGGAATTTCAACTAGGTTGATCAGTGGGTGGAGCCCCATTCCATTCATTGCATATGGAGTTATGATGTTATTACCATGTGCAGTAGCATCACATTTTTAATGTCCTGTCTTGTGCACACCTTTTCCCTTGCCAGAAGCGGCACTTGAGTGTGTTCGACAATGCATATCACACACTTGATTGGGAGGCAAGCCTCTATGCGCATACACAAACAAAGATTATTACAAGAAGAACATTCCAACTTGTTGTATGCTCATTCCTCGCCAGAGCCTCTTGGTTTGATGTAATTCCAACTTGGTTTGATGTAATGATTATTCATTGTTTATGTAAGTTGGAACTATGGAAGGACAACTGAGTTCGAACATCTTTAAAGAAAAACATTATCAGATGGACTTCCAAACCGTCTGTACCAATAGTTAGGAATGCTCAATTCATTGTAAGTAATTATCCATCTAAATGAATAATTTATGTTTTAAATAAAATTTATTAAAGGAAGTTATCCTCCCCACAAAAAGGAAGTTACCCACATCCAACCAAAAATCACAGCTGATTCCTGATATTTTGCTCCATCACAACAATCACGGGTGACCACGATCTCCAAATGACACGATCCCAGCTGCTGCATCCATTTCCTCATGGCCCTGCTACATTTCCACGGAACACCTACACATTTATGTTGCGATTTCTTTTCTGTTTTCGTTAACATGAAATTAGTCGATCACTTTTACAGATCTCTTATAGGAATTGGGGCTGAAGCTAAAGTATAGAAAAACTATGATGTGGTTCAAATATCATACTGAAAATAAGGCAGCTAATGATCTGCATTCCAAGGTAACTAGTGTCTAAAACTATTTGTCTAAAAATACAATTCTCATGTTCAACAACCTAAACGAATTCTGTTTGAACTGACTGTTATTGTGTCATTAAATTCCTTGTAGAGAGCATCAGAACTCTGAATAATGTTAATTTTCCATCTAGTGTATGTTGTCTAACTTGTTCGAAATCATTTCCCATTATTATTTGTTTTGTAGCAATCAACTTGAGGTCTTTTAGTGGAAGTTCATTATGACTCCCATGTATATTCTTGTACGGCCAGACCACAACAATTTTCTTTAGAAAATAACAGATCTATTATAAAGACTAGTAGAGTGCCCGTGCGTTGCCACGGGCTCTTGAACTAGTTTGCAAGAGTTACATGTTAACTTTCTAAGGGCTCGCCCCGCCGTAGATCGAGACCCCCGCCATTGATTCCACCCCGCCTAGGCCGCTGCCTGCCGCCGCGCTGCCCCATCGCGTTCGCCTCCGCTCCGGCCGCCTCCGCCCCGCCCCGACCCCGCCCGCCTCCTCTCCGGCCGCCTCCGCCTTCGGTCCATCCTCCGCCCAGCCCCGCTCCGTCCGCCTCCCCTCCGGTCCGTCCGCCACCCCGCGCCGCACGCCGCCGCCCCGCTCCGTCCGCCTCCGCCCCGCGCCGCACGTGGCCGCCCCGCTCCCCGCTCGGCCGCAACCCGCTCCCCGATGGCGCCGAAGAAGACGCCGAAGGGCAAGTCCGGTTTCTTCGGCATGAGGGCGAAGTCCTCCAGGAACTTCGGACTGGAGTTCTCCGACGCCGGGCAGCGTTGGTGGCTCGACACGTATCCCACTGCCGATGAGGCCGCGTGTGCCTACGGCGTGGCGGTGTGGCATGCCGGACGGCCAAAGACGGACCTAAACTTCCCGGAGGTCGAGTCCCAGGCGGTGGCAGAGTGGCTCGTGCCGCAGGGCATCCGGATGGGGGAGATGCCGGCTAAGAAGGCGAAGAAGAGACTGGCGGTTGTTGTCGCTCCCGGCAAGAGCGACGAGGCGGCGATGGCTTGGTTTGCGCAATTTGCAATTTGCTGCAAAGCCATCTCTAATGAATGCTATTTGCTACATTTTTTAAATAGGAAAATTATTCCGATCAACCAGCCATAACTCAACAGACCAATCTCTAATGAAATGCTATTTGCTACATTTTTAAATAGAAAAATTATTCCGATCAGCCAGCCATAACTCAACAGACCAATTCGAACCCACATTTTCTGAAATAAAGAAATTATTTCCCTGATCGATCAAGATGCCAAAGTGTCGAGCGTCGTTTGCCCGACTGCTATGTTCCTACACACGCAGAGCAAATTATTTTTCAAATCAAGGAATTAAGAAAATGAAGAATATCATGATGTTCGTGGCACACATGCACAGCAGCAACAGCCACACGCGCACATCAGCAAGCAAGCGCGCATGCCAGCGGATATAAAAATCTCAATGGCGGCCTGTCTCCCTCAAACCTCGTCGGCAACCCCACTGAACTTGTCACCTCATGCCCCTCCTGTCTCTCTCACTCTCCCTTCCATCCAACAACGCCCTGCCTTCCAGCCATCGTTCTTGTCTTTCTCAGATTGATACAAAAAATATGGTAAATAATTGGATGCTTACTTAGCATGCTGTAGCAACCTTGTAAGTGACTCAATGGGACAAGCGCACGAAACATTTCAAAACATGCAGTGAAGAGCTACCAACTGTAGTAATTTTCTTAATGTATGTACTATTAGTTGGCAAAGGAAATTGATTTTGTGCCACCAAATGTATGCACATCATCTCGTCCGCTTATTCTGTATGGCTAGAGATATGCAATCCTTTTGCCGGCCAATTGACAATAATGGCTGAAGCAAGACATAAAAAAATGATATAACAGTATCTTCAGATTCCTCATGTTCAGCATCTTGACCATATTTGTCAAGTCGTCATGAGGCCTAAGCCTGGCTCTGTTGTTGGCTTGGCTGCTGCATGCCACAACCATTATATCAATTAGAGCAAACAGAAGCAGGCCCTAATTAGTCCAGAGAAAAAAAAAATCAGAGGTAACACATACCAGAAGTCCAGCCACAACCACAACCAGAGATAACATATCGTGGCAAGCGGATATCAAAAGAACATGATCCACAGCCAGAGGCTCGGGATAGACCAAATGCAGCGACCGTTAACAAATCCAAATTCAGTATTAACAACAACCACTTATATTTGGACGTACATAGAAATTAGATATTTCCCAATTGTTTGCATAACAGAAAACATACTGTTGCAAGTGAATGAAAGACTAACCTATTGATGAGCACAACAGTACATACCATCCCATCATGATGTTGCCATCTCTCACACTTGATGATTACATCTTGTTATTTCTAACATGTACACCATCGGGCGATTGCTTTATTAGAAATATATTTACACAATATGATCAGAGCAACATCAAGGAGCCGGATGCTGGTGCACAGATTCTCCTCAAATTCCACATGCAACCATTGTAGAGAAGAATGACATATTTTTCTTAGGTGATTTTTTATCAAGCTCCTACAGAAAAATTCAAAGAAATCATGAGGAGCATGGAGCCAAGCAAAACTAATTGAACATATAAAGGATGGGCTAGTGCGCCCAACTAGCGGCACCAGCCACGTCTCCTTTTTTGCATCTATGAATGTCCCGAGCGCTCTCTTTTCCCTTTCTTCTCCCTCGTGCTTTCCTTTCTTCGCTGCCGCCACTCCATCCTAGCCGCCTCCTCTCCTCGCGCCGCCGTCGCCGCCGCTTCCACCCTCCCTCTGGGCCGCCTCGTCTCCTCCGCCTCCGCCTCCACCACCTCCTCCTCCCCTTCCTCTCCCCCTCCCGTGCCTCCGCACCTGACTAGAACGGCCAGACCACGTGACGTGGACGAGGAGACGACAGCTCGGGAGGCAGGCTCCTTCCATGGCGGCACCCCAACCTGCCGGATTTCCCTCCTCGTCAGCCCAGCGGAGAGGAGCGGTGGATCCGCCTCCTCTTGGACCTAGCGCCCGATCCGAGGTGTGCGGGCGCGGACGAGCTTCCCCCGCCGGCCCGCGGCAGCGGCGACCTACAAGCAAAGGGCAAGGGCGAGGCGACGGCAGAGAGAGAGAAGATGAGAGGGAGAAGAATGAAGGAGAGGAGGGAGAAAGAGAGAGAGGAAAGAGGAGAAGGAGGCGCGGCGTCGGATGGGAGAGGGTCACCGCCGGTCGAGGCCTGCGCGTGGCGGTTCGATGTGATCCTCGCCCCTTCTCTTCCTCGTCCCGCCGGCCTCATTCTCTGTTACTCTCCCGTTGGCCGTGGCGCCAGGTCGCGGCGGAGGATCTGGAGCTGAGCCCAAGCAGTTGAGGTTGAGGAAGACGGAGGTGAGGGAAGCAGCAACAAGACTGCTGGCTGGTGACGGGTCAGCGGCCACGAGAGGAGGGGGAAGGGGGACGACGTCATGCTTTCTCGCCACCTGCACGTCCTCTTCCCACAGTCCGCTGCTCCTTGTCTGCGCCGTTTCAACTCCAGCTGCAACAGTGCGTCTCCATGATCCTTCCCCTCCTCCGGCTTCTCTCCTTCCATAGCTACTTATGCTGCAATAGTTTCAGTGCAAGTATAGTCAGGTATTTAACTGCTTGTTTTTTTTACAGTTTTAGCTAATTGGCTGGGTATCTACTTTCTCTTTTGTGTCTGCACATATAATCGATTTGCTGGCCCATACTTGCATGTTCTCTAATTATCTTGCAGTGCTAACAAGTAATTAGGACATATTCTTGGTCCATACTTGCATTAGAACATGCCACGTAGAAGAAGGTGGCATAACTTGGGATAAGAATGGCCACATGAACATTCTGTCATGATATTGTGATTAGTGATCAATACTTGCAGCAGTACTTGCATGTTTGCAAAAGATGTCTGTAAATTATTGATCTTCGTCGTGTCTCCTACTTACTATTAGTTCAACTGACCCAATCTTTCTGGTCTTATCGCTATGATTAATTGCTCTATTTCTTGGTTTTTGTATTGTAGGACAGGGAGGCAGAAGAGAGGACATGCTGAAGAATGAAGGTGGACAAACGTAAGTAGTACTTGGCACAATTCAGATTTTCTTTGTTATTGCATTACAGGATTGTAGGGTGTTCGGATTTTAAATGCTGGCATTGATCGAGGTGTTTGGGTTTTAGTTCTGATTAGATGTGTATCAGGTTTTAGTTCTGATGAGATACAGAAATTGTTGAGACAGGGCATGAATAGTATATATTTTAGCCGTGCTTTTATTCCCTTTTGCTCTTTCCAAAGGGACTACTCTACTTTTCTGTTAACCATTAGTAACATATTTTTCAGAGCCGGATCCATTTATTAAATGAGGAGAGGTGTATGAGACAAATAAAAATGTATCGAACTATGGTTCATGACTTTATGCGAAGGATTCTAAGTGAGCAAGTCATTTTACTGGGGCTAATGAACACATACCACAATTTGCAGAGTACTTTGCTTTTCTGGTTGTTTTGCTAAGAGACTGTTAATGATAAATCAGATGTTTTCCTTTCTTTAGTATGCTTAGCAATAATATTTTACGTTGGCTATTAAATTGGACTTCTTTCTGGTTACAAGATTCCTCTTATAATTACAGATCTTCGTTTATTTACAATATTCTAAGGCTACTAAGGTTACACATTTGTTCTACAGTTCGCAGTGAGAACAAGCTATTTCTGATGGCTCTGTCCTATTATCTGTTCACGTGTTTGCTTTCAAATATTTTGAGTGCTCATATCAACAAAACTATTGATTATTGGTTATTGTGTCTGTCAGCAGGTGCACATGAACAGCAAGGCATGTTTGGCGTCGTACTTGACCGTGCTGCAGAACAACATCTTGTGGTTCTACCCAAGGGTTGACGCCGAGCACCGGGGCGTACTGCAGGAGTAGCGCCCTGCGTCCTTTGTCAACGTCCATAGCATCAAGGACCTCCTCACGCCCCTGTGCAGATGGCGCTCGCTCGTGATCACAGGAAACTGAACGACGCATATGTGCCCGTTGTCTGTCAGCGCCGACAAGGTTGGTTCTATGTTAAGGCCCTGCGTCCTCACGTAAGAGGGCATGATTCATAAGGTAGGTACTGATTGCATCTTCATCTCTATTTTTCATTTGGTCTCGATTCTTTCACTTGGTGCTACACAAGGTCAGGTCAGCTTGGAACATCTGCCTCCCAAATTCAGATCAAGGAGGTCATAATCTCCTTCTAGATATCTTAGGGTTTAGATTTAAACGAATAGATGTAGCCATATCAATGTGCAAAGTAGAGGAAGTCGTAGTGAACATTCATAAGCTTGCTCTTGTGCTAGATAAGAAAGATTCAGAAAACTATTATGCAACGGTCACCAGAGCTTTACGACTCTTTGTATGCACTGCAAGAATTATTCTGCAAGGGTAGCCGGCTGCACATTTGTTGTTTTCCCAGTCATTTAAGAATATTAGTTAAAGTGGATGGTGATACGATGTTTATACCATTTGAGGTATCTATTCTTTTACAAAGCATGTGAAAATACTTAAGGTTCTTTTTAAAGAAGAGAGATATGGAGGGAGGGAGGAAAACTCAATTTGTGCAACTAAAACTGACGATTCTAATCCAAACTGGAAGTGACTTGGACCTTAGTTATTTCAGATTTCAGAATTGCATTTGTGCAGTAATTCTCTAGAAGTCGTGTAATACAGACATATTAATAAGATTTTTCTTGAATATGCAGCAAACAAATACTTCAGGCACGATGGATATTGATGTAGACTACATCAAAGTGCTGCAGGACCAAATTGAGGTATGCTCCACACAGACACAACGTCTTAAAAAATTATCATTTTCCACTGCCTAATAACATGTTCTGTTATTTTTTGACAAGTACAAACTGGCTAAGTAATAATACAGATAAAAAGCCATACATTCTCATTTTTCTTCTCTGTATTTTTTCTTGTTCATACCTGCAGAAAAATTGTGGTGGTGATGATTGATCTGTATTTTTTTGAAGGGGGTCATTGGACCCCACTGTAGCATAGGTGATAATTCCTCACCCTATATTTGCGTGTAGTAGCCTCAAACATCAACTTTCTTATGATTTTTCTCTAGCATGTTGCTCGCTGGTTTTGACTATTGATTTTGGTAGATGGTGCCCAGTTTAGGACATGATCCAACTCTCAGTTACATACATGGACCTTCTCTTTCTACATCTCTATGGTAGTAAACTTTCTTACTTTAGAGACGGATCAGAAGGCGTTTCTTTTGCTTTTGGTGTTGAGGATGCACCAAACTATGCACAAAATGAAGGTACTAGACAATAATGCACTTTTAGATGGTACACTGGTGCTGATGAATCAATTTTTTTGTTACTGCTTTATGCTTCTGACAGTGTGCGCTAGCTTATCTATTACTCCCTCCGTTTGTTTTTGTAAGACGTTCAGACAACTTGCTTTGTGTTGTTTTTGAACAGTGTCTGAAAGTCTAAAACGTCTTATAAAAACAAACAGAGGTAGTATATCAGATAATACTATCTCACACATGTAGTGCATATTGGTTATTTTCACTTGATTTGGATAAGTAAAGTGCGGCTATATTTTTCTTAACTGTTCCTATTCTTTGACAATCTTCTGCTTCGGTTTCTGTTTCTTGTTTCAGGTTCTTCATATCGAGTGCCTATTAATTAGTCACATGTCCATAGATACTTTATTATGCCCTTTAATGATCTCATCCCATGCGACTCACATATGAGTTATACATATGCATGGTTGTGAGAATTAGAGGGAAAATTAGTGTTCCCTTGAAGAAAAGTGCAAGCATGATCTACTTTAAATTGGAACACTTATGTTAGAAAACATGGTCAATGGATTGTACAACAAAATTATTTTTTCAGTAAATTGTGACAGATCCAAAATAACCAACCGAAAACAACAAAATTATTGTTTCAGTAATTTGTGATGCCTCATAGACATGTTTTCACTTAGATTAGAACGATCCTATGTAAGATAGGTTGTAAAGTAGCAGTTGTATATACATAGCTACGGTGTGTTTCCTGAACATCACAACTTCATCTTATGATGTGCTCACTGTAATCATATATTTTTTGTGTCATGTAAAGTAGTAGTAGGTTCTTTTGATGCCAATGATTCATTATCTGATCCCATGAGGCACTAATATCATGCTAGCTCTGTATTTTGTTGGTGGTATTCCCACTGTAATTCACTCTCAACATGCCGGTAATTTCGAGTTTTGTTTCTTTTATTCTCACATGTAATTTCTTTGTTCCATCTTTGCTATGAGCCAGTGCCGATGTTCTGTTTTCCTGCGGTTGTCGCCACTGTACTTTGTTCCTTGCATGAACAAAAGAGGATTAATGAAACAACGTTCGCGCTGAAGAAGAAAAAGGATATGTTGCCCTTTATATTATACTTGGGCGATGGATTCCTTCAGATCTACAAATTCCTCGAGCAAAGTTTGCAATGCTTTTGTGAATGTTTCAAATTTTGTTTTTGTCTTTCCTTGTGGATTGTCCATCTGAACTATATGTATCAATGTAAACAACCTTACCTTTCCTTCTCTTTCAATCGGTTTAAGGTACTCATATATAATGGTCACCAATGCCCTACAATATGCACATAATTCACAATTCTAATTGGCTTCTTGCGCCATGGGCGCAACTGGTAAGTTTCATTTTGTGTGTGTAGTACATCCTTTGTTCATTATCTTTTAGTTCATATTCAAGGTTGCTTCTATATCTTCTAGGTTCTTTCATTACTTTGGAACAGAAAAGTAATATGAAACAAATCCATACAATATGTCTTTGGTGAGACCATGAACAACAATCCACCCAGATGTTGGTCCTTCTTGTGCCCAGCTGCAGCCACCGCCTAATCTAACAATGTTCTGTTCTTTGCTCGAGGCGCAATGGTATACATTTGTTGGCATGTCAGTTCCTTAGGTGGATCCTCAGTAGATCGAGCCGCCTCACCCCCTTGCAAGCAAACCTTGACCATGTCTGCTGGCACATGCAGCGATCACTCTACCTGAGTTCCATGACTGCATATCTTAGTCACAATAAGCTAAATGACCAGAGCTATTTATATGATGCATCTCTATCTATGTATCCTGCTTTTTCAAAGCAATGTAAATGGTTTGAATTGATCTTATCATGAACTGATCTCATGCCTTTGTTTTGGCCTATAAATGTAACATGCAATGTAATATATAATGCTATGTATCGACAACATGCTGAAATATCTATTTTTGCTTCAAGATTTTATAGTCTCTAAATATTCTTACTATTCTTGGCTCCCACTCGCCCTTTGCGCCATTGGTGCAACGGGTCATCTAGTCAGAGTAAATCATGAGAGGAGAAGCCTCTCAACCTACTACAGGGAATCGAGTCAACATTAATTTGTGTAAGAATTAAACCGTAATGTAGATCAACAGAACCTGCTGACATCACAAAACAAATGTTTCATCAACAGAAACTCTAGCGAATGCCAATTGGATTATATAAGTAAGATAGAGACATCGAAAAAAAGAAAAGATAATTCTAAGAGTATATATTCTATTTTCTTACTTGACATCACAGAGAATGCAGGTCAAAGAAATTGCGATACATCTTACCCTTCTATAAATTGACTGCAAGGCACAATCCCCAGCAAAATATACAGAATGAATTGCTCCTATGGTCCAAGTATTGCATAAATAGTTATATACAGACTATTCAACAGTGAGCATTAACATGGCATGTACTACCAAAATCCCTTTGCTATGGAGCTTATTCTGCATGTCTATTCGTCTTTCTGTATACTCTCCTCAAAGAAAAAAATGATTTCAAATAAATAAATGAAATAATTGTCTGCAGATAGTTTGCTTGAATGAATCAGGCCCAAGACTCACGTCAATCTTAGTAGAATATACAAGCAGCTAGCAAATACATCATGCGGAGTCGAGGCACGATGCACTGAGACTGAACAACAGATCTGCGTGAAAACCTCAAAATACCGGATGAGGGTGGCGCCGCCGCCGCCGACGAGTGCGACCCGTGGGGACTCAGCTTAGGACGGCGAGGTGGTGTACGATGAGCGATGGCGCGCGGTGGCAGGCGCTAGGCACGGACGCGTCACCGGCGGGTATGTCGGCCACTTGCTGCAAGGGTCAAACGAAGTCGATCTGGGACAGGAGAGATGGGAGAGTCCAAGTAAGAGCAATTGGGTAAGAGAGAGGGCGGAGGTGGGGAGGTGGGGAGAACAAATGAAACACCTACCACCGATAGCATAGAAGATGAACTGAAGGACATCCCATCTGTTGTAAAAAAACCGACATTCACTCTACCTGAAACAAACAATATGTGCCTATTAGAGGTGTCATACTCTCCCTTTAGCTGCCCATTATCCCTCTTAGTATAATCATCATCAATCTTGTTTTTCTTTGCCTAAAACCGTAGAGAAAAATAATACCTATAAGAGTTGTTCACCACATATATGTTATTTTCCTTGACAATTGCATGTATTACTTGTACCTACAGAGAGGAGATAACCACATGTCAAGAATACAGATGAAAAAAAGGGCAGCCCGGTGCATGTAGCTCCCGCTTGCGCAAGGTCTGGAGAAGGGTCTGACCACTTTGGGTGTATTGTACGCAGCCTTTCCCTACATTTCTGTAAGAGACTGTTTCCAGGACTTGATGCAAATCTAAAAAGTATATTATGAGTAACAGATAGAAAATAAGACCCATATCGTTCCAATCTATTACGCCTTTGTAAAATTGTAGTGCATTACGTAGGAGCACAACTTGGAGTACCTAGCATAATAATTCCAATGATTCTATGACTATAAAATGCCTATCAGTGAGAATGCAACCTGAAAGCTAAATCTTTTAAGGTAATCCTTCCTGGTCTTCACAAAACAAGATGATCTAGATCGCCCACACGTAAAGAAGAACCGATGCCTGATTGGTACTTCAGATTAACATCAAGTTGTTCCATTGAGGTGCAACTATATTGGTTGCGAAGACACCCATTCATGGTGCAAGAGAATATCAAATCATAGTAATGATCATGCAAAGAGGCATTACCAATGAGGCTAGTAAAATTCAGAATGATCCAACATAAATGTAATTGCCATCACATGCTTAGGAAAATTTTAAATCATGATATATACATCTGTCTACTCCAAAAAATTGAAATCAAATGTGCAATGGCACAGAAATATCATATTACACTCCCAAAAATATTTTTCTTTTATACATGGGCATAAAGCAAGCTCTAAATAGAGTTAGCAAACTAAATATCTCATGCAAAATTGTAATCATAATGTATAGTGACATAGTGACATTAGTTATTTTGGGAAAAACAAAACCATCACAAAGTGCAGACCTATTATCCTAACCGCGAGACATAAAAAATTACAAGCACCAAGAAAAGGGCAATTTTTTACCTTTGCACATATGTCAAGTTTGTAGTGGCTCGATGTTGCTCTCTCCTCAACCACACATGTCCGAAGCCTGAACAAATGCTTCTGCATTTCTTCCTCTTGGATTGTAGCTACATGCAAACAAAATGGGTTACATACTTCAACATTGGGCTGTAAATCTTCCTATTAATCTTCATCTTGCACTTGACCTTCTTCAACCCCTCCACTTCTAGAGATCTCAGTACAAAAGAGGCATAAATAACTTGTGATCATTAGAAGAAATTACCTCCAGTTCCAGAGAATAAATGTACATGGCATAGATATGTTAATCACTATGTAGGAATCATCACACAGTCTTGCTGTTTTGAAGTAACAATAAGTAACTCCATACCTATTCGTTGATGTTGGGATGAACAATTAATTGAAACTTGTTATAGAACTAACTAAAGGCAATGAACTGATGGAAGTATCAAATTCAATAAACTAACTAAAGGCAACTCACCATGGTATAAAAAAAATTGAAGTCTAGAGGGAAAAACCAATAAAAATAACATATAGTGGAAACTGTGGAAAGAAGACAAATGACTGCTTATCTGAACCAGCAGACTTAATCTTTTTATTTTGTTGCAATTTTTATTAACATTTATCCAGATGCTATCAAGTTACAATCTTTAATTTCCAGTCTACCACTCACACTCACTTTTTGTAGCCAGTGTATAACTTGCCATACACCTTATATTGGAAATAGACCATATATTGATAGTGAATATGTTGTCCTGCAGTACAGAGCCCTACATAAATGGTAATCAAACATTACAAAGAGGTCAGAGTTTGCTGATTGCTCCCAGGTCAAAAAATGTTTTAAATGTTATAACAGCACATTAGGCTAATCATCATATATGATTCAATTGCCTCTAATTATGGGAACCTCTATTTCGAATCATCTTGCTCCGTACTATGATTGCTTGCTCTTCAAAGGGAACTCATCTTTAAATTCCTTAAAACATGTCTCAGGCATTTATTTTTCTAGCACCTGACATAACGATGCAAAGTTTGAGATAGAAAATGCTAAGAAACCACATAAATTTTATTTTAGTTCAGATCGCTTCCAATCATAGAAATGAACTACAGATCAAAAGGAGAAGTAAGCTTACTTAACTGGAAGTAGCATGAAGATGAGATGATGAAACTATTATTATGTACCACATTCTTCTGACAGATTCCTGCATACCACACCTGACCACAACCAAGACCATTAGTGTTGGAAATATGCCCTAGAGGCAATAATAGAATGGTTATTATTGTATTTCCTTGTTCATGATAATCGTCTATTGTTCATGCTATAATTGTATTATCCGGAAACCGTAATACATGTGTGAATACTTAGACCACAACATATCCCTAGTAAGCCTCTAGTTGACTAGCTCGTTGATCAATAGATGGTCATGGTTTCCTGACCATGGACATTGGATGTCATTGATAACGGGATCACATCATTAGAAGAATGATGTGATGGACAAGACCCAATCCTAAGCATAGCGCAAGATCGTGTAGTTCGTCTGCTAAAGCTTTTCTAATGTCAAGTATCATTTCCTTAGACTATGAGATTGTGCAACTCCCGGATACTGTAGGAATGCTTTGGGTGTGCCAAACGTCACAACGTAACTGGGTGGCTATAAAGGCACACTGCGGGTATCTCCGAAAGTGTCTGTTGGGTTGGCACGAATCGAGACTGGGATTTGTCACTCCGTGTGACGGAGAGGTTGTTGGAAATATGCCCTAGAGGCAATAATAAAAGTATTATTATTATATTTCTTTGTTCATGATAATTGTCTTTATTCATGCTATAACTGTATTATCCGGAAATTGTAATACACGTGTGAATACATAGACCATAATATGTCCCCAGTAAGCCTCTAGTTGACTAGCTCGTTGATCAACAGATAGTCATGGTTTCCTGGCTATGGACATTGGATGTCATTGATAACGGGATCACATCATTAGGAGAATGATGTGATGGACAAGACCTAATCCTAAGCATAGCACAAGATCGTGTAGTTCGTTTCCTAGAGCTTTTCCAATGTCAAGTATCTTTTCCTTTGACCATGAGATCGTGTAACTCCCGGATACCGTAAGAGTGCTTTGGGTGTATCAAACGTCACAACGTAACTGGGTGACTATAAAGGTGCACTACAGGTATTTTCGAAAGTGTCTGTTGGGTTGACACGAATCGAGACTGGGATTTGTCACTCCATATAACGGAGAGGTATCACTGGGCCCACTCGGTAATGCATCATCATTATGAGCTCAAGGTGTCCAAGTGGTTGATCACGGGATCATGCATTACGGTACGAGTAAAGTGACTTGCCGGCAACAAGACTGAACAAGGTATTGGGATACCGACGATCGAGTCTCGGGCAAGTAACATACCGATTGACAAAGGGAATTGTATGCGGGGTTGATTAAATCCTCGACATCGTGGTTCATCCGATGAGATCATCGTGGAGCATGTGGGAGCCAACATGGGTATCCAGATCCCGCTGTTGGTTATTGACCGGAGAGTCGTCCCGGTCATGTCTGCATGTCTCCCGAACCCGTAGGGTCTACACACTTAAGGTTCGGTGACGCTAGGGTTGTGAAGATATGTATATGCAGTAACCCGAATGTTGTTCGGAGTCCCGGATGAGATCCCGGACGTCACGAGGAGTTCCGAAATGGTCCGGAGGTAAAGAATTATATATAGGAAGTGCAGTTTCGGCCATCGGGACAAGTTTCGGGGTCATCGGTATTGTACCGGGACCACCGGAAGGGTCCTGGGGGCCCACCGGGTGGGGCAACCTGTCCCGGGGGGCCACATGGGCTGTAGGGGGTGCGCCTTGGCCTGCATGGGCCAAGGGCACCAGCCCCAAAAGCCCATGCGCCTAGGTTTCCACAAAAGGGAAGAGTCCCAATGGTGGAAGGCACCTCTAGGTGCCTTGGGGGGGAGGGAAACCTCCCCTTGGCTGCCGCACCTAGGAGATTGGATCTCCTAGGCTGGCGCACAACCCCCCTTGGCCCTCCTATATATAGTTGAGGAGAGGGAGGACTTCATACCTCAGCCTTTGGTGCATCCCTCTCCCCTGTTACATCTCTCCCTCGCAGTACATGGCGAAGCCCTGCTACTGTGACGCCCTGCATCCACCACCACGCCGTCGTGCTGCTGGATCTTCATCAACCTCTCCTCCCCCCTTGCTGGATCAAGAAAGGAGGAGACGTCATCCGCTCCGTACGTGTGTTGAACGCGGAGGTACCGTCCGTTCGGTGCTAGGATCTCCGTGATTTGAATCACGTCGTGTTCGACTACATCAACCCCGTTCTTCGAATGCTTCCGCTCGCGATCTACAAAGGTATGTAGATGCATCTAATCACTCGTTGCTAGATGAACTCCTAGATGGATCTTGGTGAAACGAGTAGGAAAATTTTTGTTTTCTGCAACGTTCCCCTACAGTGGCATCATGAGCTAGGTCTATGCGTAGTTCTCTTGCGCGAGTAGAACACAATTTGTTGTGGGCGTAGATGTTGTCAACTTTTCTTGCCGCTACTAGTCTTATCTTGCTTCAACGGTATTGTGGGATGAAGCAGCCCGGACCAACCTTACACGTATGCTTACGTGAGACCGGTTCCACGACTAACAAGCACAAGTTGCATAAGGTGGCTGGCGGGTGTCTGTCTCTCCTACTTTAGTTGGAGCAGATTCAATGAACAGGGTCCTTATGAAGGGTAAATAGAAGTTGACAAATCACGTTGTGGCTTTCACGTAGGTAAGAAAACGTTCTTGTTAGAACCCTACTTCAGCCACGTAAAATCTGCAACAACAATTAGAGGACGTCTAACTTGTTTTTGCAGCAAGTGCTTTGTGATATGATATGGCCAAAGTTGTGATGAATGATGAATGATCTATATGTGATGTATGAGATTTTCATGCTATTGTACAAGGAATCACAACTTACATGTCGATGAGTATGACGGTGACAGGATGATCATGAAGCCCCAAGATGGAGATCAAAGGAGCTATGTGATATTGGCCATATCATGTCACTATTATTATTTGATTGCATGTGATGTTTATCATGTTTTGCATCTTGTTTACTTAGAACGACGGTAGTAAATAAGATGATCCCTTACAACAATTTCAAGAAGTGTTCTCCCCTAACTGTGCACCGTTGCTACAGTTCGTCGTTTCGAAGCACCACGTGTTAATCGGGTGTGATAGATCCTTACGTTCACATACAACGGGTGTAAGACAGTTTTACACATGCAAAAACACTTAGGGTTAACTTGACGAGCCTAGCATGTACAGACATGGCCTCGGAACACAGAGACCGAAAGGTCGAACACGAGTCGTATGGAAGATACGATCAACATGAAGATGTTCACCGGCGATGACTAATCCGTCTCACGTGTTAATCGGACACGGCTTAGTCGACTTGGATCGTGTAACACTTAGATGACTAGAGGGATGTCTAATCTGAGTGGGAGTTCATTAATAATTTGATTAGATGAACTTAATTATCATGAACTTAGTCTAAAATCTTTACAATATGTCTTGTAGATCAAATGGCCAACGTCGTATTCAATTTCAACGCGTTCCTAGAGAAAACCAAGCTGAAAGACGATGGCAGCAACTATACGGACTGGGTCCGGAACCTGAGGATCATCCTCATAGCTGCCAAGAAAGATTATGTCCTACAAGCACTGCTAGGTGATCCACCCGTCCCACAGAACCAAGACGCCATGAACGCTTGGCAGACACGTACTGATGACTACTCCCTCGTTCAGTGCGGCATGCTTTACAGCTTAGAGCCGGGGCTCCAAAAGCGTTTTGAGAGACATGGAGCATATGAGATGTTCGAAGAGCTAAAAATGGTTTTTCAAGCTCATGCCCGGATTGAGAGATATGAAGTCTCCGATAAGTTCTTCAGCTGGAAGATGGAGGAAAATAGTTCTGTCAGTGAGCACATACTCACTATGTCTGGGTTACATAACCTCTTGACTCAGCTGGGAGTTAATCTCCCGGATGACGCGGTCATTGACAGAATCCTCCAGTCGCTTCCACCAAGCTACAAGAGCTTTGTGATGAAATTCAATATGCAGGGGATGGTAAAGACCATTCCTGAAGTATTTGCTATGCTGAAATCAGCAGAGGTAGAAGTCAAGAAGGAACATCAAGTGTTGATGATGAATAAAACCACTAAGTTCAAGAAGGGCAAGGGTAAAAAGAACTTCAAGAAGGACGGCAAGGAAGTTGCTGCGCCCGGCAAGCAAGCTGTCGGGAAGAAGTCAAAGAATGGACCCAAGCCTGAGACAGAGTGCTTTTATTGCAAAGGGAAGGGTCACTGGAAGCGGAACTGCCCCAAATACTTAGCGGACAAGAAGGCCGGCAACACCAAAGGTATATTTGATATACATGTAATTGATGTGTACCTTACCAGTGCTCGTAGTAACTCCTGGGTATTTGATACCGGTGCCGTTGCTCATATTTTTAACTCACAGCAGGAGCTGCGGAATAAACGGAGACTGGCGAAGGACGAGGTGACGATGCGCGTCGGGAATGGTTCCAAGGTCGATGTGATCGCCGTCGGCACGCTACCTCTACATTTACCTACGGGATTAGTTATAAACCTCAATAACTGTTATTTAGTGCCATGTTTGAGCATGAACATTGTATCAGGATCTCGTTTAATACGAGATGGCTACTCATTTAAATCCGAGAATAATGGTTGTTCTATTTATATGAGAGATATGTTTTATGGTCATGCTCCGATAGTCAATGGTTTATTCTTAATGAATCTCGAGCGTATTACTACACATATTCATAGTGTGAGTACCAAAAGATGTAAGGTTGATAATGATAGTCCCACATACTTGTGGCACTGCCGCCTTGGTCACATAGGTGTCAAACGCATGAAGAAGCTCCATGCAGATGGACTTTTAGAGTCTCTTGATTATGAATCATTTGACACGTGCGAACCATGCCTCATGGGAAAAATGACCAAGACTCTGTTCTCGGGAACAATGGAGCGAGCAACCAACTTATTGGAAATCATACATACTGATGTGTGCGGTCCAATGAGTGTTGAGGCTCGCGGCGGCTATCGTTATGTTCTCACCCTCACTGATGACTTGAGTAGATATGGGTATGTCTACTTAATGAAACACAAGTCTGAAACCTTTGAAAAGTTCAAGGAATTTCAGAGTGAGGTTGAGAATCAACGTGACAGGAAAATCAAGTTTCTACGATCAGATCGTGGAGGAGAATACTTGAGTCACGAATTTGGCACACACTTAAGAAAATGTGGAATAGTTTCACAACTCACGCCGCCTGGAACACCTCAGCATAATGGTGTGTCCGAACGTCGTAATCGCACTCTATTAGATATGGTACGATCTATGATGTCTCTTACCGATTTACCGCTATCTTTTTGGGGCTATGCTTTAGAGACTGCCGCATTCACTTTAAATAGGGCTCCGTCGAAATCCGTTGAGACGACACCGTATGAATTATGGTTTGGGAAGAAACCTAAGCTGTCGTTTCTAAAAGTTTGGGGATGTGATGCTTATGTCAAGAAACTTCAACCTGAAAAGCTCGAACCCTAGTCGGAAAAATGCGTCTTCATAGGATACCCTAAAGAAACTGCTGGGTATACCTTCTACCTCAGATCTGAAGGCAAGATCTTTATTGCCAGGAATGGATTCTTTCTAGAGAAAGAGTTTCTCTCGAAAGAAGTAAGTGGGAGGAAAGTAGAACTTGATGAAGTATTGCCTCTTGAACCGGTAAATGGTGCAACTCAAGAAAATGTTCCTGAGGTGCCTGCACCGACTAGAGAGGAAGTTATTCATGATGATCAAGATACTTCTGATCAAGCTCCTACTAAAATTCGAAGGTCCACAAGAACACGTTCCGCACCAGAGTGGTACGGCAACCCTGTCTTGGAAATCATGTTGTTAGACAACGGTGAACCTTCGAACTATGAAGAAGCGATGGCGGGACCGGATTCCGACAAATGGCTAGAAGCCATGAAATCCGAGATAGGATCCATGTATGAAAATGAAGTATGGACTTTGACTGACTTGCCCGTTGAACGGCGAGCCATAGAAAATAAATGGATCTTTAAGAAGAAGACAGACGCGGATGGTAATGTGACCATATATAAAGCTCGGCTTGTCGCTAAGGGTTATCGACAAGTTCAAGGGGTTGACTATGATGAGACTTTCTCACCGGTAGCGAAGCTAAAGTCCGTCCGAATCATGTTAGCAATTGCTGCATTCTACGATTATGAAATATGGCAAATGGACGTCAAAACGGCATTCCTTAATGGTTTCCTGAAGGAAGAATTGTATATGATGCAGCCGGAAGGTTTTGTCGATCCTAAGAATGCTGACAAGGTGTGCAAGCTCCAACACTCGATTTATGGGCTGGTGCAAGCATCTCGGAGTTGGAACATTCGCTTTGATGAGATGATCAAAGCGTTTGGGTTTACGCAGACTTATGGAGAAGCCTGCGTTTACAAGAAAGTGAGTGGGAGCTCTGTAGCATTCCTCATACTATATGTAGATGGCATACTTTTGATGGGAAATGATATAGAACTCTTGGACAGCATCAAGGCCTACTTGAATAAGAGTTTTTCAATGAAGGACCTTGGAGAAGCTGCTTATATATTAGGCATCAAGATCTATAGGGATAGATCGAGACGCCTCATAGGTCTTTCACAAAGCACGTACCTTGATAAGATTTTGAAGAAGTTCAAAATGGATCAGTCCAAGAAAGGGTTCTTGCCTGTTTTGCAAGGTATGAAATTGAGCTCGGCTCAATGCCCGACCACGGCAGAAGATATAGAAGAGATGAGTGTCATCCCCTATGCCTCAGCCATAGGTTCTATTATGTATGCCATGTTGTGTACAAGACCTGATGTAAACCTTGCCGTAAGTTTGGTAGGAAGGTACCAAAGTAATCCCGGCAAGGAACACTGGACAGCGGTCAAGAATATCCTGAAGTACTTGAAAAGGACTAAGGAAATGTTTCTCTTTTATGGAGGTGACGAAGAGCTCGTCGTAAAGGGTTACGTCGACGCTAGCTTCGACACAGATCTCGATGACTCTAAGTCACAAACCGGATACGTGTATATGTTGAATGGTGGAGCAGTGAGCTGGTGCAGCTGCAAGCAGAGCGTCGTGGCGGGATCTACATGTGAAGCGGAGTACATGGCAGCCTCGGAGGCAGCACATGAAGCAATATGGGTGAAGGAGTTCATCACCGACCTAGGAGTCATACCCAATGCGTCGGGGCCAATCAAACTCTTTTGTGACAACACTGGGCTATTGCACTTGCCAAGGAGCCCATGTTTCACAAGAAGACAAGGCACATCAAGCGTCGCTTCAACTCCATTCGTGAAAATGTTCAAGATGGAGACATAGAGATTTGTAAAGTACATACGGACCTGAATATAGCAGATCCGTTGACTAAACCTCTCCCTAGGGCAAAACATGATCAACACCAGAATTCCATGGGTGTTCGATTCATCACAATGTAACTAAATTATTGACTCTAGTGCAAGTGGGAGACTGTTGGAAATATGCCCTAGAGGCAATAATAAAAGTATTATTATTATATTTCTTTGTTCATGATAATTGTCTTTATTCATGCTATAACTGTATTATCCGGAAATTGTAATACACGTGTGAATACATAGACCATAATATGTCCCTAGTAAGCCTCTAGTTGACTAGCTCGTTGATCAACAGATAGTCATGGTTTCCTGGCTATGGACATTGGATGTCATTGATAACGGGATCACATCATTAGGAGAATGATGTGATGGACAAGACCTAATCCTAATCATAGCACAAGATCGTGTAGTTCGTTTGCTAGAGCTTTTCCAATGTCAAGTATCTTTTCCTTTGACCATGAGATCATGTAACTCCCGGATACCGTAAGAGTGCTTTGGGTGTATCAAACGTCACAACGTAACTGGGTGACTATAAAGGTGCACTACAGGTATTTCCGAAAGTGTCTGTTGGGTTGACACGGATCGAGACTGGGATTTGTCACTCCATATAACGGAGAGGTATCACTGGGCCCACTCGGTAATGCATCATCATTATGAGCTCAAGGTGACCAAGTGGTTGATCACGGGATCATGCATTACGGTACGTGTAAAGTGACTTGCCGGTAACGAGACTGAACAAGGTATTGGGATACCGACGATCGAGTCTCGGGCAACTAACATACCGATTGACAAAGGGAATTGTATACGGGGTTGTTTAATCCTCGACATCGTGGTTCATCCGATGAGATCATCGTGGAGCATGTGGGAGCCAACATGGGTATCCAGATCCCGCTGTTGGTTATTGACCGGAGAGTCATCCCGGTCATGTCTGCATGTCTCCCGAACCCGTAGGGTCTACACACTTAAGGTTCGGTGCCGCTAGGGTTGTGAAGATATGTATATGCAGTACCCCGAATGTTGTTCGGAGTCCCGGATGAGATCCCGGACGTAACGAGGAGTTCCGGAATGGTCCGGAGGTAAAGAATTATATATAGGAAGTGCAGCTTCGGCCATCGGGACAAGTTTCGGGGTCATCGGTATTGTACCGGGACCACCGGAAGGGTCCCGGGGGCCCATCGGGTGGGGCCACCTGTCCCGGGGGGCCACACGGGCTGTAGGGGGTGCGCCTTGGCCTGCATGGGCCAAGGGCACCAGCCCCAAAAGCCCATGCGCCTAGGTTTCCACAAAAGGGAAGAGTCCCAATGGTGGAAGGCACCTCTAGGTGCCTTGGGGGGGAGGGAAACCTCCCCTTGGCTGCCGCACCTAGGAGATTGGATCTCCTAGGCTGGCGCACCACCCCCCTTGGCCCTCCTATATATAGTTGAGGAGAGGGAGGACTTCATACCTCAGCCTTTGGTGCATCCCTCTCCCCTGTTACATCTCTCCCTCGTAGTACACGGCGAAGCCCTGCTACTGTGACGCCCTGCATCCACCACCACGCCGTCGTGCTGCTGGATCTTCATCAACCTCTCCTCCCCCCTTGCTGGATCAAGAAAGGAGGAGACGTCATCCGCTCCGTACGTGTGTTGAACGCGGAGGTACCGTCCGTTCGGTGCTAGGATCTCCGTGATTTGAATCACGTCGTGTTCGACTACATCAACCCCGTTCTTCGAACGCTTCCGCTCGCGATCTACAAAGGTATGTAGATGCATCTAATCACTCGTTGCTAGATGAGCTCCTAGATGGATCTTGGTGAAACGAGTAGGAAAAATTTTGTTTTCTGCAACGTTCCCCTACAGAGGTATCTCTGGGCCCACTCGGTAGGACATCATCATAATGAGCTCAATGTGACCAAAGAGTTGATCACAGGATGATGTTTTTATGGAACGAGTAAAAGTGACTTGCTGGTAATGAGATTGAACGAGGTATTGAAATACCGATGATCGAATCTCGGGCAAGTAATGTACCGATTGACAAAGGGAATTATATACGGGATAGATTGAATCCCCGACATCGTGGTTCATCCGATGAGATCATCATGGAACATGTGGGAGCCAACATGGGTATCCAGATCCCGCTGTTGGTTATTGGCCGGAGAGTTGTCTCGGTCATGTCTGCATGGTTCCCGAACCCGTAGGGTCTACACACTTAAGGTTCAATGACGCTAGGGTTATTAGGAAGACTTGTATGTGATTACCGAATGTTGTTCGGAGTCCCGGATGAGATCCCGGACGTCATGAGGAGTTCCGGAATGGTACGGAGGTAAAGATTTATATATGGAAAGTTGTTGTTCGGGTTCCAGGAAAAGTTCGATTTTTTTCGGTATTGTACCGAGAAGCTTCCGGAAGGTTCCGGAGGATTCCGGAGGGGTCCAGAGGTCCGGAAAATGTTCCACCACGTCCAATACAGCAGCATGGGCTGTAAGGGGGCTCCCTAGCCTTAATGGGCAAGGGGCACCAGCCCCCCCAAGGCCCATGCGCATGGGAGAGGGGAAACCCTAAGGGGGATGGCCTCCACTTGACTTGGGAGGCACTCCTCCCCCCTTGGCCGCCGCCCCCAACCCTTGATGGGATCTAGGGGGGCCGGCCCCCTCTCTCCCCACCTATAAATAGTGGAGGGGTGGGAGGGCGGCCATACCTTTGCACCTGGCGCAGCCCCTCCCCTCCAATACCTCTCCTCCTCCGCGTGAGCTTGGCGATGCCCTACCGGAGAACTGCCACTCCATCACCACCATGCCATCGTGCTGCTGTTGGACTCTCTTCCTCAAACTCTCCCTCCTCCTTGCTGGATCAAGGCGTGGGAGACGTCTCCGTTCCGTACGTGTGTTGAACTCGGAGGTGCCGTCCGTTTGGCGCTAGGATCATCGGTGATTTGGATCACGACGAGTACGACTCCATCAACCCTGTTCTCTTGAATGCTTCCGCTTAGCGATCTTCAAGGGTATGAAGATGCACTCCCTCTCTCTCTCGTTGCTAGTATCTCCTAGATTGATCTTGGTGACACATAGAAATTTTATGAATTATTGCTACGTTCCCCAATAGTGGCATCATGAGCTAGGTCTATGCGTAGATTCTATGCACGAGTAGAACACAAAGCAGTTCTGGGCGATGATTTGTTCAATTTGCTTACCGTTACTAGTCTTATCTTGATCCGGCGGCATTGTGGGATGAAGCGGCCCGGACCGACCTTACACGTACGCTTACGTGAGACTGGTTCCACTGACTGACATGCACTTGATGCATAAGGTGGCTGGCGGGTGTCTATCTCTCCCACTTTAGTCAGATCGGATTCGATGAAAAGGGTCCTTATTAAGGGTAAATAGCAATTGGCATATCACCGTTGTGGTTCTGCGTAGGTAAGAAACGTTCTTACTAGAAACCCATAGCAGCCACGTAAAACATGCAACAACAATTAGAGGACGTCTAACTTGTTTTTGCAGGGTATGCTATGTGATGTGATATGGCCAAAACGATGTGATGAATGACATATGTGATGTATGAGATTGATCATGTTCTTGTAATAGGAATCACGACTTGCATGTCGATGAGTATGACTACCGGCAGGAGCCATAGGAGTTGTCTTAATTTATTTATGACCTGCGTGTCAATGAAAATGCCATGTAATTACTTTACTTTATTGCTAACCGTTAGCCGTAGTAGTAGAAGTAATAGTTGGCGAGGCAACTTCATGAAGACACAATGATGGAGATCATGATGATGGAGATCATGGTGTCATGCCGGTGACGATGGTGTTCATGCCGTGCCTCAAAGATGGAGATCAAAGGCACAAGATGATATTGGCCATATCATGTCACTTTATGATTTGCATGTGATGTTTGTCACGTTTTTACATCTTATTTGCTTAGAACGACGGTAGCATAAATAAGATGACCCCTCATTAAAATATCAAGGATTGTGTTCCCCCTAACTTTGCACTGTTGCTAAGGTCCGTTGTACCGAAGCACCATGTGATGATCGGGTGTGATAGGTTCTAACGTTCGCATACAACGGGTGTAAGCCAGATTTACACACGCAATACACTTAGGTTAACTTGACGAGCCTAGCATGTACAGACATGGCCTCGGAACACGGAAGACCGAAAGGTCGAACATGAGTCGTATAGTGGATATGATCAACATGAAGATGTTCACCGATGATGACTAGTCCGTCTCACGTGATGATCGGACACGGCCTAGTTGACTCAGATCATGCATCACTTAGATGACTAGAGGGATGTCTATCTAAGTGGGAGTTCATTGAATAATTTGATTAGATGAACTTAATTATCATGAAGATAGTCAAAAGGTCTTTGCAAATTATGTCGTAGCTCACGCTTTGGTTCTACTGTTTTAGATATGTTCCTAGAGAAAATTTAGTTGAGAGTTGACAGTAGCAATTATGCGGACTGGGTCCGTGAACTGAGGATTGTCCTCATTGCTGCGCAGAAGGATTATGTCCTTAATGCACCGCTTAGTGTGCTGAGCCTCGAGAGTCGGTTTTGTATGTTACGAACATCTGACATGCACGTTTTGATGACTACATGATAGTTCAGTTCGCAGTGCTAAATGGTTTAGAATTGGGGCACCAAAGACATTTTTGAAACATCGCAGAACATATGAGATGTTCCAAGGACTGAAATTGGGATTTCAGGCTAGTGCCCACGTCAAGAGGTATGAGACCTCTGACAAGTTTCTTAAGCCTGCAAACTAAGGAAAAAAGCTCAATCGTTGAGCATGTGCTCAGATTGTATGAGTACTACAATCGCTTGAATCGAGTGGGAGTTAATCTTCCAGATGAGATAGTGATGGTTCTCCAAAGTCACTGCCACCAAGCTACTAGAGCGTCGTGATGAACTATAACATATCAGGGATATATATGATGATCCTTGAGCTATTCGTGACACCGCAAAAGTAGAAATCAAATAGGAGCATCAATTGTTGATGGTTAGTAAAACCACTAGTTTCAAGAAGGGCAAGGGCAAGAAAGGGATACTTCATGAAACGAGAAATCAGTTGCTGCTCTAGTGAAGAAACCCAAGGTTGAACCAAACCCAAGACTAAGTGCTTCTATAATGAGGGGAACGGTCACTTAAGCAGAACTAACCTAGATCCTTGGTAGATGAGAAGGCTGGCAAGGTCGACAGAAGTATTTTGAATATACATTATATTATTGTGTACTTTACTAGTACTCCTAGTAGCACCAGGGTAATAAATACCGGTTCGGTTGCTAAGTGTTAGTAACTCGAAATAAAAGGCTACGGAGACTAGCTAAAGGTGAGATGACGATATGTTGGAAGTGTTTCCAAGGTTGATGAGATCAAACATCGCACGCTCCCTCTACCATCGAGATTGGTGTTAAACCTAAATAATTGTTATTTGGTGTTTGCGTTGAGCATAGACATGATTGGATTATGTTTATCGCCATATGGTTATTCATTTAAGGAGAATAATGGTTACTTTCTTTACTTGAATAATACCTTCAATGGTCTTGCACCTAAAATAAATGGTTTATTGAATCTCGATCATAGTGATACACATGTTCATGCCAAAATATATAAGATAGTAATGATAGTACCACACACTTGTGGCACTGCCATTTGAGTCATGTTGGTATAAAACACATGAAGAAGCTCCATGTTGATGGATCTTTGGACTCACTCATTTGTGAAAAGATTGAGACATGCGAACCATGTCTATTGGTAGATATCCATGAAGAAACTCCATACAGATGGATCATTTGGACTCACTTGATTTTGAATCACTTGAGACATAAAAATCATACCACATGGGCAAGATGACTGAAAGACCTCGTTTTCAGTAAGATGGAACAAGAGAGCAACTTGTTGGAAGTAATACATTTTGATGTCTGCAGTCCAATGAGGTGAGGCACGCAGTGGATATCGTTATGTTCTTACTTCACATATGATTTGAGTAGATGCTGAGTATATTTACTTGATGAAACACAAGTCTGAATTATTGAAAGGTTTAAGTAATTTCAGAGTGAAGATCGTCGTGACAAGAGGATAAAATGTCTATGATATGATCACAGAGATGAATATCTGAGTTACGAGTTTGGCACACAATTAAGACATTGTGGAAATTGTTTCACAACTAATACCGCCTGGAACACCATAGTGTGATGGTGTGTCCGAACATCATAACTGCACCCTATTGGATATGGTACATACCATGATGTCTCTTGTCGAATTACAACTACTGTTTATGGGTTAGGCATTAGAGACAACCGCATTCACTTTAAATAGGGCACCACACAATTTCATTGAGACGACACTGTATGAACTATGGTTTAGAGAAACCTAAGTTGTCGTTTCTTAAAAGTTTGGAGCTACGATGCTTATGTGAAAAAGTTTCAGGCTGATAAGCTCGAACCCAAAGCGGATAAATGCATCTTCATAGAGTACCCAAAAAAGTTGGCTATACCTCCTATTTCAGATCTGGAAGCAAAAGTGATTGTTTCTAGAAACGGGTCCTTTCTCGAGAAAAAGTTTCTCTTGAAAGAATTGAGTGGGAGGATGGTGGAGACTTGATGAGGTTATTGAACCGTCACTTCAACTAGTATGTAGCAGGGCACAGGAAGTTGTTCCTATGGCACCTACACCAATTGAAGTGGAAGCTTATGATAGTGATCATGAAACTGCGGATCAAGTCACTACCAAACCTCATAGGTCGACAAGGATGTGTACTACTTCAGAGTGGTACGTAATCCTGTCTTGGAAGTCATGTTGCTAGACAACAATGAATCTACGAGCTATGGAGAAGAGAAGGCGGGCCCGAATTCCGACGAATGGCTCGAGGCCATAAAATCCGAGAAAGGATCCATGTATAAAACAAAGTATAGACTTTGAAAGAACTACTTGATGGTCGTAAGGCTGTTGGGTGCAGATGGATTTTAAAAGGAAGACGGACAATGATGGTAAGTGTCACCACTAAGAAAGCTCGACTTGTCGTTAAGATGTTTCCTGACAAGTTCAAGGAGTTGACTACGATGAGACTTTCTCACTCGTAGCGATGCTAAGAGTCTGTTAGAATTATGTTAGCGGTTACTGCATTATTTATGAAATCTTGCAGATAGGATGTCAAAACATTGTTTCCTCGATGATTTTCTTGAGGAAAGGTTGTATGTGATACATCCAGAAGGTTTTGTCAATCCTGAAAGATGCTAACAAGTATGCAAAGCTCCAGCAATCCTTCTAAGGACAGGAGTAAGCATCTCGGAATTGGAATGTATGCTTTGATGAGATGATCAAAGATTTTGGGTTTATACAAAGTTTATGAGAAACTTGTATTTCCAAAGAAGTGAGTGGGAGCACTATAGAATTTTTGATGAGTATATGTTGTTAACATATTGTTGATTAGAAATGATGTAGAATTTCTGGATAGCATGCAGGGTTATTTGAAAAGTGTTTTTCAATGGAAAACCTGGATTAAGCTACTTGAACATTGAGCATCAAGATCTATAAGGATAGATCAAAAACGCTTAATATTACTTTCAAATGAATACATACCGTGACAAGATTTTGAAGGAGTTCAAAATAGATCAGCAAAGAAGGAGTTCTTGGCTGTGTTACAAGGTGTGAGTATTGAGTAAGACTCAAGACCTGACCACGGCAGAAGAGAGAGAAAGGATGAAGGTCGTCCCCTATGCTTTAGACGTAGGCTCTACAGTATGCTATGCTGTGTACTGCACCTGAAGTGTGCCTTGCCATGAGTTAGTCAAGGGGTACAAGAGTGATCCAGGAATGGATCACATGACAGCGGTTGAACTTATCCTTAGTAACTAGTGGACTAAGGAATTTTCTCGATTATGGAGGTGGTAAAAGAGTTCGTCGTAAAGGGTTACGTCGATACAAACTTTGACACTAATCCGGATGACTCTGAGTAGTAAACCGGATTCGTATAGTAGAGCAGTTATTTGGAATAGCTCAAAGTAGCGCGTGGTAGCTGCATCTACAAGATGACATAGAGATTTGCAAAGCACACATGGATCTGAAAGGTTCAGACCCATTGACTAATAAACCCCTCTCACAAGCAAGATATGAACAAACCCTATGGGTGTTGGATTCATTACAATCACATAGTGACGTGAACTAGATTATTGACTCTAGTGCAAGTGGGAGACTGTTGGAAATATGCCCTAGAGGCAATAATAAAATGGTTATTATTGTATTTCCTTGTTCATGATAATCGTCTATTGTTCATGCTATAATTGTATTATCCGGAAACCGTAATACATGTGTGAATACATAGACCACAACATGTCCCTAGTAAGCCTCTAGTTGACTAGCTCGTTGATCAATAGATGGTCATGGTTTCCTGACCATGGACATTGGATGTCATTGATAACGGGATCACATCATTAGAAGAATGATGTGATGGACAAGACCCAATCCTAAGCATAGCGTAAGATCGTGTAGTTTGTCTGCTAAAGCTTTTCTAATGTCAAGTATCATTTCCTTAGACCATGAGATTGTGCAACTCCCGGATACCTTAGGAATGCTTTGGGTGTGCCAAACGTCACAACGTAACTGGGTGGCTATAAAGGCACACAGCGGGTATCTCCGAAAGTGTCTGTTGGGTTGGCATGAATCGAGACTGGGATTTATCACTCTGTGTGACGGAGAGGTATCTCTGGGCCCACTCGGTAGGACATCATCATAATGAGCTCAATGTGACCAAAGAGTTGATCATGGGATGATGTGTTTACGGAATGAGTAAAAGTGACTTGCCGGTAACGAGATTGAACGAGGTATTGAAATACCGACGATCGAATCTCGGGCAAGTAACGTACCGATTGACAAAGGGAATTGTCTACGGGATAGATTGAATCCCCGACATCATGGTTCATCCGATGAGATCATCGTGGAACATGTGGGAGCCAACATGGGTATCCAGATCCCGATGTTGGTTATTGGCCGGAGAGTTGTCTCGGTCATGTCTGCATGGTTCCCGAACCAGTAGGGTCTACACACTTAAGGTTCGATGACGCTAGGGTTATTAGGAAGACTTGTATGTGATTAATGAATGTTGTTCAGAGTCCCGGATGAGATCCCGGACGTCACGAGGAGTTCCGGAATGGTCCGGAGGTAAAGATTTATATATGGAAAGTTGTTGTTCGGGTTCCAGGAAAAGTTCGGTTTTTTCCGGTATTGTACCGGGAAGCTTCCGGAAGGTTCCGGAGGATTCCGGAGGTCCGAAAAATGTTCCACCACGTCCAATATAGTAGCATGGGCTGTAAGGGGGGCTCCCTAGCCTTAATGGGCCAGGGGCACCAGCCCCCCCCAAGGCCCATGCGCATGGGAGAGGGGAAACCCTAAGGGGGAGGGCCTTCACTTGACTTGAGAGGCACTCCTCCCCCCTTGGCCGCCGCCCCCAACCCTAGATGGGATCTAGGGGGGCCGGCCCCCTCTCTCCCCACCTGTAAATAGTGGAGGGGTGGGAGGAAGGCCATACCTTTGCACCTGGCGCAGCCCCTCCCCTCCAATACCTCTCATCCTCCGTGTGAGCTTGGCGAAGCCCTGCCGGAGAACTGCCACTCCATCACCACCACGCCGTCGTGCTGCTGTTGGACTCTCTTCCTCAAACTCTCCCTCCTCCTTGCTGGATCAAGGCGCGGGAGACGTCACCGTTCCGTACGTGTGTTGAATGCGGAGGTGCCGTCCGTTCGGCGTTAGGATCATCGGTGATTTGGATCACGACGAGTACGACTCCATCAACCCCATTATCTTGAACGCTTCCGCTTAGCGATCTTCAAGGGTATGAAGATGCACTCCCTCTCTCTCGTTGCTAGTATCTCCTAGATTGATCTTGGTGACACGTAGAATTTTTTTGAATTATTGATACGTTCCCCAACAATTAGGACATGTATCTCAAATACAAGTTACAGGAATCTTGCAACCGTAGGGGTTCTCCGGATGCTCAGAATACATCAGTGATGGTGCAGACTGGTAGTGGGAAGGCACGGCCAAAACAATCAACCTCAATGGCGGCCTGTCATCCTTGATGGTGGCAGTTCCAACTCGGTGCTCGATTGTCGACGGCGGCGGCAGTACCCAGAGTTCTCAATGGAGGCAGTTCCTGCTCATACCCGGCGACAGTGCCAGTAGCCCTCAAGAATCAGTATCGGCAGTAGAAAATGACGCATGTGGGGCATCACCGCCTACAACGTTGTTTACATCATGTCACTCATCTCGTGCTGTGCACCACGACCCACCGATGTGTCGTCCCGTGCCTCCTTCCTGCATCGGCACTACGCCGCCGCCAACTCCCATGTGTTGCCTGGATCTGACCGACATGGGCCCCAAGTGGCAACCTGGCCTCATCTGCGCTCGGATCCGGCCGCTGACTTCCCTAATGAGCGCCCCTCCCCCCTACAGAAACGCATGCCGCCACTTCACCTCGAGCACTCACGGCCAACTCCAAGCCCTTCGTCGCAAGCTTCGTGTTGGATCCGAGAGAGCCGCTGCAGCGGCGGCGGCCTCGCGCGGAGGAACTCAACGCGAAGGTCCGGCGCGGACGACTGCATGGCGGCCGGCGGCCAGAAGAGCACGGGCGCTAGTGGTGATCAGATGCGAAGCGGTGGGGGCGTGGGCGATTGATAGGAAGGGGATCGTGGAGTCGAGCTGGAGGTGGGGCGGCGGCCGCGGCTGGAGGTGGCGGGGGCGGCAGCGACGGGCGGCGGTGTTTGAGGGAGGGAGATGGGGGAGGGGATCGGCGGCGGCTGCGAGGGGATTGAGCGACGTAGTAACGAATGACGGCGGCGACTTGTGTGGGCAAGTGCATCGAGGGCACGAGGGTGCAAGCGTCTGGCTAATTTTCGTAGGTTAATTTTCGTAGATTTTTTTAGAGCAAGTTTTTTTCGATCAACCGAAGGGTTTAGCACTGGACATAGTGGGAGCATACCGATTTTTATTTCCTGGTTCGAGGACGGAGGGGGGAATCGAGGGGAAGCGGGAAGTGGGATCGAGGACGAAAAAAAACCATTTCTGGTGGGACGAAAATTGGCCGGCGGAGACTACCAACTGCTCCATTAGGAGTAGAGATTCACCGGAAGTACAAAGCACCCCAAACATAATAATAATTACATCAAGGTCCATGGACAACCGAACGACCATTGCTGCCGCCAGAACGAGCCGCCGACGTGATTTGAATCCAAAACATTGTAGATGGTACAGGATATTAGTTTATGCAGTATCAGTGGATACGTTTAATCTGCCTGTTCATGTTCTATTATAGGAATGTATTTATTGTGAACTTCTTTCATGTATTCAGTGTTATTGCCTTTCACTTCGAGATTTTTTTTAAACTCTCCTCCATCTGGCAGGTCGGTGAAGGTGCTGACTTGACAAGAGAAACATTCATCAAATTTGGAGCATCGACAGTGCAGTATTATTAGATATATAGAACTTGACTATGTAAATGTGAAAGTGCTGTTCCCTGCACGAGCACAGGTGCGATCGTTATTATTCCCGTCTGTCGGCTTCGAGATGGCCAGCCCACCACGTATAGGCCTAGGTATAGCTATTGTATTTCACCATTTTCCAAAGCTGATGGCCCACATCTGACACGTAGCAGAGGCGACGCCGTTTGTTTAGCGCTAATTTTTTTAAAATAATACATTCTTTTTATTAATTTTCATAAATATTACGCGGGATAAAAAAATTCAAAAATAATACACCGTCGGCCCGCTGCAGGCCGACTGGGCCTAGTCGGCCCACAGCAGGCCGATTGGATTCCAGTCGGCCTACAGCTGGCCGACTGGCCCCTGTCGGCCCACTGTGGGCTGATTGCATCCTGTTGGCCCACTGTGGGCCGACTGGAGCTAATTGGCTCGCTGTGGGCTAATTGTTTTTGCAAAAAAAATAGGCATAAAAAATATATGTTTAAAAAAATGTTAATCATGTAATTAAAAAATGTTAAACGTGTATAAAAAATGTTCCTGATGTATACAAAAATGTACAATATATATGCAAAAAAGTACAATATAGACTATCGGCTCAGGTGTCCTACGACAACATGAGCCGTCCACAGACATATTCTGTCCTCAACGCCGGAAGTCCATTCAGACCTATTTAGTATGTCCACATGGTTGCATTTGAGGATAGATAAAAAAAAAATGGAAATCCGTATCCATCAGGAACCAGTTCCTCGCATAATTATCAAATCCAGATTTCCATACTGATAATAAGGTGGACGCTCTTGCTGGATGATAGTACTATCAATCAAGAAACACCAGCCCGCTCTTATGCTAACCATCATCTGACTACAGATACCATGTCCAACAGATACAGTTCATTCAGCCTGAGACCTGGATCCCCCCACACTACTATAATTCCGTCCCGCATTACGGAATACTTGAATACAAAGTCCACATTTTCTAGTCATCAGCTCAACACATTTTTATCTACCCATCACATTAAGATACGCAACAGTTTATCACCCAAAGTAAAATCACAAAGGTCAACTCTCATCTCTAATGCTTAGCAACCATCTTGCAGTTTAAGGGGCCGTTTGGGTCTCACCGGTGTTCGACTTGCCAACTACCGGCACGCCAATTATTTGGCGGACAAATCAACCGCCAGCGCCTCACCAACAATTGGCTATGGATTGCGTTGGAAAGATGGTTGGGCCTTGGCGAACCAAATTATTGGAGGCGATCCAAACGGATGCCGATGTTCTGGTCAACGCCAAAAATTTGGCTTGGCACACGGCGGCACCGATCCTGACAGCCTCTAAGCTCTACAAAATTATAGCAATTGGTCCTTCGCTTTCACACCACAGTTCTTGCAGCGAGCTGGTCCTCGTGGCTGTTTTGGCACATCCCCTCGGTCGGGTAGGTTGTCCTCTTATGGCCCTCGCCTCGACATATTGTGCACAATCTTGTACGTTTACTTAAACCTTCATAGGGTGCCTTCTCCTTGATTGTCGTTGGCTGGCCCATCTCCTTTTAGCTGGTGGCAAAAGCCCTACTATCTATTCCCGGATTCACTAGCTGATTGAGTATCCCCATTAGCGGCATCGTTAGGTAAACATGTTGTAGAGCATAGGCTTTAGAACACCCCCTTATCTAGCCACTCATTTTTGCATCGCGATTTGTGCAAGTATTTTTTATCTTTTTTGTTTCTCCCATATAGAACAACAAATGAACTTCAAACTTGGCAGCTCAATTGAACATTCTTACTAGAATGTGAGAAAAAACTTTCAGAATTTTTTGTGCATCATAAATACTAAAAAGTACATTTTTTAATAAAAAAAATCTCATTTTGTATATTTATGTTGGACCAAAAAATCTGAATTTTTTTCCCACATTCTAGTTAGAATGTTTTGGTGTCTTGCAAAGTTTGAAGTTTATATGTTGTTTTGTTTTGAAGAAACAAAAAAGAGAAAATTTGGTGTAGTAAGTTAGTTGTCTAGCACGGATCTTAAAGCAATGTTAGAAGGTAAGGATAAGGAGTGTCCAGAAACCTGAGCTCTAAAAATCCGCGTCACATTAACTCTAACAGCTGCAACTATCATACCACCTTAAGGCTGAGTGATGTTGACAACATCACCATTTTCACCAAGTCTATCCTCCAACCATTGTCTTTTGACCTCAACAAACAAAAAAGAGCAGGGAATTCACACCGGCATTACCGAGTATTCTCACCCTCGGCCTTCCCCTGCATAACACACGAAATTCAGAACTGGTATTTTAGCCACTATCAAAGTAACGAAACAACATCACACCATACAAAATTAAAATGACAACAAGTACTGACCGCACATCCCCGAAAATTTCCGTCATGCACTTTATGCTCTGAACATTCAGTCTGCTTCTGCCATGTCTAATACCAAATCTCTTCTTCAGGAGTACAAGTTCCAGAAGTCATGTGCTTCACCTAAAGTATGAAAGCTAGTTCACAACGAATAGCATTCTCCAGGGCACTCACACGGCTTGGACAAAGGTGTCTACCGGGCACAGCTGCACCAATCTGTACTCTTGATTCATTCAAGAAATCAAAAAATTCAGCACATCGTAACAATAGCTAATTAACCATTTCCATCAAAAATTCTGAAAGTGCGTCAATAACAAGTACCAAGGCTAATTACCCATTACCATTTTTACCAACCATTTTGCTCTTTCCAACAATTGACTTTCTAACATCGAAATGCTTCCCAAAATGCACTTTCAGTGTAGACATGCAGTTCTAAAAACTAAATAAGGAAGTCATCGATTTTGACAGAAACAATACAGAACATAATTTGTTTCCCTCACTACCTGATCTAATGTAATGACGAGTAGGGAAGCAAAAAATAGTGCCAAAACCATGTGGTCAGCTAATACTGAACTAAATTCAAAAGTTGAAACACTGTAAGCGTGCATACCTTCGTGTCCACCCAAGAGCTCTAGGGTTCATCCCCCCATCGATTGTTGGGACACTTGTGGCGAATCAATAAATTTGGGAGATCTCAACCTCCACCAATAACGCTAGTGCCTGCTGCTATAGCTGACCGTCCACCATTGCGGCGACTAGGTTAGGCAGCGTTCCATGCCATTAACCTCCTCCACAACCTTATCTGTAGAGCGACGAGACCAGGCCGAGGGGTTTGATTCCAGAGACGAAACACACCGCCAAAATTTCACCTCACAGATTCATTTTCTTACCTTCTAACCGGCTGCATAAAAAACTCCATGTCCGCCTCTAGATATCAGGCCGGTCCAACAGAAAGTGTGTTTCCTGATCCACGGATCCGAAAAACACATGGCTTCATGAGCCATGGCCCACCTATGATAATGAGAAAATACAATGGTCTTTTATCTAGCACCATTCAAAAATGACAATGAGAAAATTATTCTGCACAACAACACACCTAAACAAACAGACATAAATTGGTTCTTAACAGTTCATCACTTGATCTAATTAGAAAGTACAGCAGCACAGGACAACAGTTCCGTATTCAACATGCATTATTCTCATCAGATGCACTGATCTTGTCTTAGCTGCAATTTCAGCAGCCCTCCTGGGGTCTTAGTTCTGCAACTTTGTTATAGTTGTTGCTGGCGACCCTCGACGCCACAGTTCCTCACCGAGCATGTTTTCTAGGTTGCTTCAGAACATCTCCTCGATCCGGGAAGTCATCCTATTTTGTCCGTGCTGCCGACAGATGGTGCAGAATCTTGTCCAGTTATTCAAGCCTCGTACAACGCCTTGTTGTTTCAGTGATTACGCAGAGCACATAAAACTACAATTAGACAAGCGGCTTTCAGGAAGCTAATTTATACAAGCACTGAAATTGTCGGTAATAGATAGTTTAATAGCAAGATAATTTGTAACGAGCAAGTAACGGCAACCATAAATAAAGTGCAGGAAAGTAGCCCAATCCTTTTATGGCAAAGGACATACCAAGACGGTCTCTTATAATAAGCAAAGCATTCTTGAGGGCACACGAAAATTTTATCTAGTCACTTTCATCTTGTTGGTTTGATTCACATTCACTATTTTGATAATTTGATATTTGGGTGGACCGGTGCTTGGGTACTGTTCTTACTTAAAAAACCTCCCACTTATGATTAACCCCCTCGCAAGCATTCGCAACTACGAGAAAAGTATTAAAATAAAATCTAACCATAGCATTAAACATATGGATCCCAATCAGTCCCTCATGGAATAGCGCATAAACTAGGGTTTAAGCTTCTGTCACTTTAAGAACCCATCATCTAATAACTACTCCACAATGCAATCCCGTAGGCCCAATGACGGTGAAGTGTCATGTAGTCGATGTTCACATAATACCACTAAGAGAATCACAACATACATACCATCAAAATATCGAACACATATCAAATTCACATGATTACTTGCAACATGACTTCTCACGTGACTTCAAGAACAAAAGTAACTACTCACAATGATATTCATGCTCAAGATCAGAGGGATATTAAATAGCATAATGGAACTGAACATATAATCTTCCACCAAATAAACCATATAGCGATCAACTACAAGATGTAATCAACACTACTAATCGCCCACAAGTACCAATCTGAGGTTCGGGCACAAAGATTGAACACAAGAGATGAACTAGGGCTTAGAGATGAGATGCTGTTGTTGAAGATGTTGATGGAGATTGGCCTCCCAAAGATGAAAGGGTTGTTGGTGATGACGATGGCTTCGATTTCCCCCTCCGGGAGGGAAGTTCTCTTGGCGAAATCGCTCCGCCGGAGGGCAAAAGTGCTCCTGCCCAAGTTCCGCCTTGAGACAGCAGCGCTCCATCTCGAAATTCCTCTCCTTATTTTTCTAGGTTAAAAGACCTTATATACTAGAAGATGGGCACCAGAGGTGGGCTGAGCTGCCCACCACCCACCAGGGCGTGCCAGGGGGTGCCCTCTGGTAGTTATTCGCTCTAATATTCATTATATATTCTAAAATAATTCTCCTTAGATTTTCAGCTCATTTGAAAATGTGCAGAATAGGTATCTCTGGCATAGTTTATTTGGGTCTAGAATTCCAGCTACCGTCATTCTCCCTCTTTGTGTAAATCTTGCATATTATGAGAGAAAAGACATTAGAATTCCTCCATAAAGTGTTATTATGCATAAAAACATTATAAATAATAGTAATTGAAAGGATCGATATGGTTGTCTAGAGGAGGGGGGGGTGAATAGGCAACTAACAATTTTTAGCTTTTCTTTAACAATTTAAACTTTGCATCAAAGTAGGGTGTCTAGATATGCAACTAGGTGAGCAACCTATATGATGCAACAAGGATAGGAACACAAGCAAGCAAGTGATATGATACAAATAAGCTTGCACAAGTAAAGGCACGAGATAACCAAGAGTGAAGACGGTGGAGACGAGGATGTGTTGCCGAAGTTCCTTCCCTTTGAGAGAAAGTACGTCTCCGTTGGAGCGGTGTGGAGGCACAATGCTCCCCAAGAAGCCACTAGGGCCACCGTATTCTCCTCACGCCCTCACACAATGCGAGATGCCGTGATTCCATTATTGGTGCCCTTGGAGGCGGCGACCAAACCTTTACAAACAAGGTTGGGGCAATCTCCACAACTCAATTGGAGGCTCCCAACGACACCACGAAGCTTCACCACAATGGACTATGGCTTCGCGGTGACCTCAACTGTCTAGGATGCTCAAACACCAAGAGTAACAAGATCCGCAAGGGATTAGTGGGGGGAATCAAATTTCTCTTGGTGGAAGTGTCGATCGAGGCCTTCTCAACCACTCCCGAACAAATCAACAAGTTTGATTGGCTAGGGAGTGAGATCGGGCGAAAATGGAGCTTAGAGCAATAATGGAGCTTAGGGTTGGAAGAGATAAGTCAACGGAGAAGAAGGGGACTCCTTATATAGTGTAGGACAAAGATCCAACCGTTACCCACCAACCAGCCCGCGGCCAGCGGTACTACCGCGCCAGGCCAGCGGTACTACCACAGGGCTGCGCGGTACTACCGCTTGCTACCAAGCGATACTATCGCACGGCCATACGGTACTACCGTACAGGCCCGTGGTACTGCCGCAACCCCAGCGACAGCAAGGTCAGATCTGACGCGCAGGAGCTGAGGGCGGTACTTCCACGAGCGCGGTACTACCGCGCCTCCATGCGGTACTACCGCATGGCAGAAATCCCCTAGCCAGGGGGGAGGAAACATCCGTGCCTACTTCCGCAAAGAAACGGAAGAAGTAAAAACCCGACACAGTAGTACTGCCGAGGGGCGGTACTACTGCCTGACAACATAGCGCGGTACTACCGCGGAGCGAAAGCGGTACTACCGCGGTAGGTGTGGATGTAAAAAATTACATCCGCCCCTACTACCGCGAAGGAGCGGTACTAGCCTGGTGGGCAGCGGTAGTGCAGCTCCAGGGGAGTGGTACTACCGTGGGAACCTGCGGTACTACCGCGCCACCGCACGGTACTACCGCTGGTGCCTACGGTACTACCGCTCTCCTTGGAGCAATACTACCGCGACCCAACTCAGCAGCCAGAACCAGGGAGGCAAGAAAGCGTAGGAAGCGCCAAGGGAAAAGGAGGGGACAAGAAGGAGACGTGTACGTGATGATTCCACCCAAACCTTTCCGACGCGGACCCCCTCTTAATAGTACGGCTTTCCTACGACTCAAATCCACCAAAAAGAAACGTAGAAAAGACGTCGTCTTCAACAGACTTCAAGGGGCACCCAACCGTCTTGTGCCTAGCGATGAAATGTCTGGGATACTCAAGACACACGATTAGTCCGCAAACGCATTGTCATCAATCACCAAAACACCTTAGGGATAAATATGCCCTTACAATCTCCCCCTTTTTGGTGGATTGATGACAATACGGGATTTGCACAGGGGAAATAATATTTAGCAACCGCAAACCCCTCCACTCTAGAATATAGACGGGCTCCCCCTAGATGTGTGCCACCTAGATGAGTGCTTTGGACTGCACGACACACATACTAGGATTAAAGCTCCCCCTATATTATAGAGACGCGGCATATCTAGTAATAGGAAGGCTATCACAAGACAAGATAGCACAAACATAAGTTAACTAAGATAGATAGAGTGCATATGTCTTACACCATATGAAGGATAGGTCTCGAAGGCTTAAACCAAACAAAAAGCAAACAAAACGAGGCAAACGAGGTCCAAACGACAAAGCAAACAAACATACCAAGCACGACACAACGCAAATCCCTACACTCTCCCCCCTTTGGCATCGAGACGCCAAAAAGGCAGAGAGGACACCTACACACACGGGGTGGCTCAGGCAGAGAAGTCGTCCCACTGCTCCTCGTGCTCCTTGTCAGACTCAGCGGCGGGGACGGTCTCCTCGATGTCTTCCTCTGAACTGGTCCACTTGTATCTCTGCTTTGACATCCAGGCAGCCTCAGGCGTGATGACGTCCTCAGACCCGCCAGACACATCCTCTCCAAAGAGCCTCATAACCTTCTTGTCACGGCGACGACTCTCCTTGTCTGCCACATGAGCCCTGTACTGTCCCTTTGCCTGCATGCAGGAGAGAGTCTTCATCTTTTCCTTTAACTTCTTGACCCACGACGGCTCAAAGGAAGGTGTGGTGGACCTAGCAGCACGGTCCTCAACAATATTCTCAGTAGCAGCCTCCTCCTCACAAACAGCCCTCCTAGCAGAAGAGGCCTCAGCACGGGTAGTGGTGTTGGCCCAGTTGGGCTTGACGCGGAGGCTGATGGACTCATGGCGAATCCAGTCTGGAGCAAGGAACTCATCACCAGGGCACATCTTCTCCCAAGTGGTGGAGAGCAGCAGAAACAGGTACGGTCCATAGATAGGTACCTTGCGAGTGAACACCGCAAACCGAAGCTCACACCACATGATTTGTGAGACATCAAGTGGCTGAGTCTGAGATGAATGTGCCTCTGCACACAGGAGCAACATGTCCACTAGATAGGCATGTACCTTGTCCTTGTCTCCAATGCGTGGGAACAGAGTGTTGCGGAAGATGCGATGCATGATATCCAGAAAGGAGTTTAACACCCAAGTTGACTTGCCATTGGGGAGCACCTTCTCAATAAGGAAAGGCTGAAGCAGGTTCTTGTTGGCAGACTCAGAGTTGGCGTGAGGGCGAACACCAACGGGGGTGTGAAGCCCGTCATCAGGAATGTGAAGCAGATCCATGAACTCCTTCCATGTAGTAGACAGCTGACGGCCGTTGGTCATCCAGGTCATCCTCCGCTCATCCCCGGGATGAAAGTACACTGGGGCAAAGAACTGACAGATAAGCTCAAGGTCATAGTCAAGGTGAAAGGAGATCACTGGCTCAATAGCAAACTGCTCCAACAAGTCCAGAGCCTCTCCAAAATAGTCATGAAACTTGTCCTTCCGCATGTGATTCATGTCAATCCACTTGACATCCACGAAGGTATTCTGCTTGTTCTTGATCACATCCAGATAGATGAGAGCCTATTTCTTGGTCCAGAACAACTCGGTGCCTCTGAGGATAGACCGAGGATTCACATAGGGATTGATCTTCCGGCGTTCGACATACTCAGTGACTGAAATCTCGTCCATGCCCTTAGTAGGTTCCTTTTGCTTGCTGACAGTGGTCTTGATATTGCGCTTGGGGGCATTGGAGCCCTCTGGGGCTTCATCTTGGGGGTTGCGCAGACGCTTGGAGCCAGTGTCACGACTGGGATTGGAACGGCGAGAGCCACCACCTGAGACACAAAATGCAAAACACCCACGACAAACAAGAGGGATCAATGCAAAGACCACAACAAAGTAAAAGCAACATGCAGAAAGCACACAAGATAATTACCTAGAGAGAGATTTGACCCCTACGGTAGTACTGCCAAGTGCTGGGGAACTAAGATAGTAGTACCGCTCTTAGTCGCGGTAGTACCGTGTAAGGTCACGGTAGTACCAGGTCTAGGAGCGATAGTACGAGCTTAGTGCCTCAGCTAGCTAGTACTGCGTCTGATGAGCGGTAGTACCGCACGAGCTAGCGCAGTAGTACCGCACCTGATGGGCGGTAGTACCGCACGAGCGGTAGTACCGCACATGAGACACGGTAGTACCGCACCGCGTCAGATCCGAACAAGTTCAAATCTGAGAAAAGCCTGCGAAACCGCGGCGGTACTACGGTTGGACAAATCTACCACAAGACAACATATCAAGTATGATTCCTACGCAACACGACTCTCCTACATCCTACTCTTGCATAGATTTGGCCTAAAATCTCAAGAACAACAAGCATCTCCCTAAAAACCTAGAAGCGAGAGAACAACCAAGAAAAAGAGGGATTTGAGGAAAAACCTTGGTCCATGGCAAGAGGAAGTGGTGGGGAACGATCCCACTGGTCGGAATCCGAGGAGAGTGGCGGGAGACGGAGATCCGGCGAGGGCCTCCGGCGCCGTTATTGAGCAAGAGAGAGAGAGAGAGACGTGGGGAGAGAGACAAGTGAATGGGTATGGGGAGTTGGAACTCCCCTGCCCGAGTCATAACCCCCACGCTCCCTCGACGGCGCGGTAGTACCGTGCCCCATCGCGGTAGTACCGCCCGGTGCGGTACTTCCGAAGTACCGCCACTACTAGGAAAAGGCCTACTAATGGCGCACCAGTTTTCTAATGGCACACCAGTAGTGCGCCATTAGTATGCCTAGAGGTGCGCCATTACTATCTGACTTAGTAATGGCGCACCACATAGAAGTGCGCCATTAGTAATAATTTTTTTTCAATTTTTTTTAAAAAATTCATTTTTTTTATTTTTTTCTTAATCTCGAGTCTTTATGGCTTAATCTCGGGTCAATATGCTTAATCTCAGGTCAAATCACACTCTATGGTCAAACTTTCCGGAAGGTCACCCATCCTCACACTACTCCAGCCCAAGCACGCTTAACTTCGTAGTTCTATCCAATCCCAGCACCACCTCACTTCACAAGCACTTATTGATATATCTATCATATCAATCCTATTAAACCTTGCTGATGTCTAAGACTTTGTTCATGTTCATGAGTATGATGAAATTTTGAAAAAATATTTCAAACTTCCCGGTTATTTTACGTATCATATTTTGAAAAATAATTCAATTTTTTCGAAACCAATTTGTTTTTCTGTTACTAGTGGCGCACCTAGCATACGATGCGCCACTAGTAAGTTAAATTTTTTTGAATTTTTTTCCTCCGGATCTTAAAAGCCCCGTAACTATTTTCTGTTAGGTTTTTGGGGATTTTGAAAATGTTTAATGGGGTAGATGATTTTTCATATAGAAAACTTTTTAATCCGAGTTCGTATGCAAAAGTTATGCCCGTTTTACAAATTTCAGAGAGATTTTGCAAATAAAGTCGAAATTCATATTTGTAAATTTTTCCAACAACTAGACCACATATCACATGGAAAACTTATTTTCTTTTATTTTTTTGACATTTCCATCATTTTCTTTAATTTTTTTAAACTGGAAAGGCGGTCCACTGGAGGGGGGGTGCATTCGGTGGAAGTTTTCGGCCAAGTTAGTAATGGCGCACCGTGGGACTGGTGCGCCATTACTAGTTGCCATTACTAGTTAAACTAGTAATGGCGCACCACACCCACGGTGCACCATTACTAGTTTTGAAAAAAAATAAAACAAATTCTGAATTCTTTTTGAAAAAAACTTAGTAATGGCGCACCAGTTGATAGTGCGCCATTACTAGTTTTAACTAGTAATGACGCACTGTCCACTGGTGCGCCGTTACTAGTTTTGGAAAAATAAATAAAAAAATTTGAATTTTTTTGTGAAAATAATTTACTAGTGGCGCACCGTGGATGTTGTGCGTCATTACTAGTTTAACTAGTAATGGCGCACTATCCACTCGTGCGCCATTACTAATTTTGAAAAAAAATGAATTTTTTTTGTTACTAATGGCGCACCGTGGATGTGGTGCGCCATTAGTATTTGGACACTAATGGCGCACCAACACATGATGCGCCATTAGTATATACTAATGGCGCACCATATGTCTGGTGCGTCATTAGTGGCCATATCATCTATAGTCCTTTTCCTAGTAGTGCGCACCTGAGCGGTAGTACTACGCTATGGTGCGGTAGTATCGCGCCTCTCAAAGCAGTAGTACCGCGGCAAGCCACGGTAGTACCGTGGGCTCAAGAAGATGCACGTTTCAAGCACACGAAAAACGGGGTCTTTGCACGAACACTCCGAGGCAACACGACACCACAAGACCACGCTACACACAAAGGCAGAAAGGCAAACGACAAAACGAAACAACCACGAGACACCACCTCTCCAAAGAGAGGGCGGTGGCCGTAGCCACCTATGTTTGAGTCAATTGGTATGGCACCGCGAAGAATTATCCTTGGGTCCATGACCAAAACTCGTCTTTGAAGCACAAGTACCATCAAACATGGCTAATGTGAAAGACTTGATCAATTTATGCATAATGGGGGGAGGGAGAGTTCATTGAGAGAACAACACTCCCCCTATGTCCATGCCTACATCTAAACAAGATAACACGTTGAGTATGGTGGGGTGTGCAAGGATTCAAGCAACATTGCTCGAATCAATGATATTTAGATCATGCCTTAACTCACGAAATCTTGCTTCATCCAAGGGCTTCGTGAAAATATCTGCAAGGTTATCATGAGTGTTGACATAGTTCAGCTCGATCTCTCCTCACCTAATGTGATCCCGGATGAAGTGATACCAGATCTCGATATGCTTCGTCTTGAAGTGTTGCACCGGGTTGAGAAAGATCTTGATGGCACTTTCATTGTCACACCAAATAGGCACTTTGTCACAAATGAAACTGTAATCCTTTAAATTTTGCCTCATCCATAAGAGTTGTGCACAACAATTACCGGCCGCCACATACTCCGCTTCGGTTGACGAGAGAGACACACAACTTTGCTTTTTGGAAGACCAACTTACCAAAGAGCAACCAAGGAATTGGCACCCTAAGGAAGTGGACTTCCTATCCACTTTGTCTCCCGCCCAATCGGAATCTGAATACCCTACAAGCTTGATGTTTGCTCCTCTTGGGTACCATAAGCCAAAGTTTGGGGTATGAGCCAAATATCGAAAGATTCATTTGACCGCCACATAGTGACTTTCCTTAGGTGCGGCTTGAAACCGTGCACAAATTCCCACACTCAACATGATATCCGGTCTAGATGCACAAAGGTAAAGCAAGGAGCCTATCATGGAGCGATATACCTTTTGATCCACCGCTTTACCATTGTGATCTATGTCAAGTTGGCACTTGGTGGGCATTGGAGTGGAAGCCGGCTTGACATCACTTAGCTTGAATCTCTTGAGCATGTCTTGAGTATATTTGGCTTGGTTGATGAAGGTTCCTTCTCTTCTTTACTTCACTTCGAACCCTAGAAAGAACTTCAACTCTCCCATGGAAGACATCTCGAACATTGAGGTCATGAGAGCGGCAAATTCCTCATTGAAAGCTTTGTTAGGGGAACCAAAGATGATATCATCAACATATAATTGGCACACAAACAACTCCTCTTTGACCTTCTTAGTAAAAAGAGTGGGGTCGATTAGCCCAACTTCAAAATCACGGTCTTGTAACAACTTGGTAAGGTGGTCATACCACGCACGTGGGGCTTGTTTATGGCCATAGAGTGCCTTATCGAGTTGATACACATGATCGGGAAAGTAGGGATCCTCGAACCCGGGGGGGGGGGGTTGCTTGACATAAACCAATTCATTAATGGGACCATTAAGAAAAGCACTCTTCACATCCATTTGTTGTAACTTAAAGTTATGATGAGAAGCATAAGCAATCAACATGCGAATAGATTCAAGACGAGCAACGGGAGCAAAGGTTTCACCGTAGTCGGTACCCTTGACTTGGGAGTAGCCTTGTGCTACCAAACGAGCCTTGTTGCGAATGATAATCCCATGGGCATCTTGCTTGTTTTTAAATATCCACTTGGTTCCAATGACATTATGGTTCCCCGTCGGTCTTGGCACCAATCTCCACACTTTGTTGCACTCTAAGTTGTTGAGTTCTTCATGCATGGCATTGAGCCAATCCGGATCTTCTAGCGCCTCATAGACCTTGTGGGGTTCGACACAAGAGACAAACGCGTGATGCTCACAATAGTTTGCTAATTGTCTACGAGTGCTTACCCCCTTTCTTAAGCTTCCAAGCACATTCGTCATGAGATGATCCTTGGTGGAGAGCTTGGAAGCAACCTTGGCGGCACGACGCTCCAATTCCTCCTCGGGGGTGAGACGAGGAGTGGTCACTTGATCATCTTGAGCGTCGTCTTGAGCTTGTTCTTGTTCTTGAACTTGCTCGAAGGAGATCGAACTTGACCTTGGGCATCACTTGATGTGTCAACACCGTCTTGAGCATGATCTTGCCCTTGGTCATGTTCTTGAGGATGAGGGCCTTCATGTTGTTCTTCGGAAGCGTGTGGGCCTTGGGTTGGTGATGGCTCCACTTGAGTGGAGCTTTGTCCTTCTCCTTCGGCCACAAGGGGTTCCTCAATGGGTTGGATAAAGCCAACACCCATTCTTCTTACGGCTTGAGGAAGAATTTCATCACCTACATCACAAGTGCCACTTTGCTCCACTTGGGAGCCGTTATTCTCATCAAACTCCACATTACATGTCTCCTCAATAAGTCCGGTGGATTTATTGAGGACACTGTAAGCATGAGAGTTTGTAGCATAACCAACAAATATGCCCTCATAAGCTCTAGCCTCAAATTTTGACAACCGAACACCTTTCTTGAGAATGAAACACTTACACCCGAACACCCGAAAGTACTTGAGGTTGGGCTTGTTACTGCTGATTATCTCATATGGAGTCTTGTTCAAGCCCTTGCGGAGGTAGAGCCGATTGGATGCATGACACGCGGTGTTGATGGCTTCGGCCCAAAAGTTGTACGGAGACTTGAACTCCACCATCATGGTCCTTGCTGCATCCATCAACGTCCTGTTCTTCCTCTCCGCAACACCGTTTTGTTGAGGGGTGTAAGGTGCGGAATATTGATGCTTGATCCCCTCATCACTAATAAACTCATCCAAGGTGTAGTTCTTGAACTCGGTGCCGTTGTCACTTCTTATTGTCAAGATCTTTGCATTGTGTTGACGTTGTGCTTCATTTGCAAAGTTAATGGCAGTTTGTTGGGTCTCGCTCTTCCTCTTGAAGAAATACACCCAAGTGTATCTTGAGTAGTCATCCACAATCACCAAGCAATACTTACTACCCCCAAGACCATCGAAGGATGGAGGCCCAAAGAGATCAATGTGAAGGAGCTCCAAAGGCCTCTTTGAGTAAATGATAGTCGTGGGAGGGCGAGCCTTCTCATGTAGCTTTCCTTCGATACAAGCACTGCAAGCACGATCTTTAGCAAAACTAACATTCGTTAGTCCACGGACATGGTCCCCTTTAGGAGACTTTGCAAAGATCTCATCTTGACGTGGTCTAGACGGCGATGCCAAAGCCATCCCGCATCAACTTTAGCCATTAGGCATGTCGCGGTCTTAGTGGGTCGCTCTGAAAAGTTAATCACATATAGACCGTTCTCGACATGCCCAACAAAGGCTACTTTAAGAGTCTTGCTCCACAAGAGGGCCACGGTATCGGTATCAAAGAAAGTGGCAAAGCCCATGATTGCAAGTTGACAAATGGAAAGTAAATTGTATGCAAGGGACTCAACAAGCATGACCTTCTCGATCGTGAGATCATGAGAGATGACCACCTTGCCAAGTCCCAATACCTTAGAGGATGAGGCTTCACCCCACTCGACATTGGTGGGCATAGATGGAATCTTGTGCACGTCCACCACCAAGTCCTTGCTTACGGTGATATGATTTGTAGCTCCGCTATCGAGCAACCATGATCCCCCACCGGAAGCAAACACCTACAAGAGATTAATGCTTGGTTTTAGGTACCCATTTTGTAATGGGTCCTTTGATGTTAGTAACAAGGGTCTTTGGAACCCAAATAGACCATTCAATGTATTCATGAGGAGAACCAACGAATTTGGCATAGACATGCCCATCACTAGCACGGCATAACACATAAGAAGGATTAAAGTCGTCGGCTTTGATGCAATGAGTGACATTGCCCTTTTTGACAACGCGACCCTTCGCATTGTTCTTCTTCTTCTCCTCGGAGGCACTCTATCCCTCCTTCACAAAGGTTTGCATGAGAGGAGGAGGTAGTTTGATCTTGTCATTCTTCTTCTTGTTCTTGGAGTCGGGCACGTACCCAACCCCTTCCTTGGCCACAACTCCCTTTTGGTTGATCAAGAGGTCGTTGAGGTTCTTCTTGCCTTGTATGCAAGTCGCAAGACCTCTCTCAAGTTTCCCCTTTAGCTTAGCATTCTCCTCAATGAGATGCACATGCTCACAACACGGGTTAGTAGCATTTACATTATCAATTAACATCATACGAGGAAAAGTGGCTTTTTCCTTGGTTAGCTTTACTTGAAGTTAATCATGAGACTCTTTGAGGCTAGCTTGAGCACCCTTCAAGACCTTGTGAGCCTTGTCAAGTAGATCACACTCCTCTTTGAGTCTAGTAAGATCAACCTCAAGTTCGGCCTTCTCGGAGTTTAGCACATGAGAAACAATGAGGACATGATCATAATCTTTCTTTAACTTAGCATGATCAACGTTGTGTGACTCCTCAAGAGCCAAACAAAGACCACGCTCTTCCTCAAGAGCACTAGAAAGATCCGAAATCTCATCGGCATAGTCACGACTATACCCTTCCATCTTAGTGATGGTGTCTTCGTGAGCCTCGATCATGTCATTGGCTTCACCAAGTTGTTCCAAGAGAGCAACAAAGTGCTTCTTGGATTTTCCCTTAAGTTTGCCCATAAAGGCCTCAAACTCATTTGCCTCCACATTAGCTCCCTCAAGTTCATTAGTGCTATCCATCGGAGAAGGATGATTAATGATGGTAATTTTGATGTTGGGGGTTACCTTGATGGTGGCTTTAGCCATGAGGCACTTGGCGGTGATGCTCTCATTGGGTGAGTAGAAGAGAGACACCCGTGGAGTCGTCACAATGGCAACGGAGGCCATGGCAACCGACTTATCACCTTCATCATCGTCATCATCCTCATTGTACTCTTCTTGTACCACCAATGCCTTGGGAGGAGTCTTCTTGGTGAAGTTGCTCTTGTTGGGGAATGACTTGGCCGTGTCCTTTCGGATGAGCTTGCCACCATTGTCTTCCCTCTTCTCATACGGGCACTCCTCAACAAAATGACTCACGTTGCCACATTTGTAGCAAGTGCTTACACGTTGCTTGCTCTTCGTGCCACTTGAGTTGTTTTTGCTAAAGTTTGGCCTCGAGTTTTTCTTGCTCCAAAATTGCCTTGAAGCGAGTGCCATGTGTTCATGATACGCATACTTTGTATCTTCGGGGTTTCTCTCCTCTTCTTCCTCTTCTTCTTCTTCAACAGTGAGCTTGGCATTCAATGCAAGGTTGGGCTTCTTTGCCCTTTGAGAACGAAGCATCGCATTGTCGGCGGTCTTGTCCAAAATGTTCGTGGCCACAAACTCATCCAACACATCGCTTGAGGTCAAAGTGTGGAAGTCCGGTCTTTGACGAATGGCGGAGGACATGGCCTTGTGGTAGGGCATCATTGCCTTGAGGAATTTGCTCTTGATCCAATTGTCATCCGTGTCCTTGCTCCCGTGATCTCGTAGTGAGACCGCGAGTTTGGTTACTCTCCGATAAAGCTCACGAGTTTCTTCATCTTCTTTCATTGCAAACTCATCGGCCTCATCTTGCACCACTTCATAGTTGGAGCGTTGAATGCTTGCGCTTCCTCGGTAGAGAGAGACAACACAATGCCATGCGTCTTTGGCCAAGGCGAAGGGCCGAAGATGAGGTAGGTCTTCGGGTGGGATTGCATCTTGAATGATGAAGAGAGCATTCTCATTGAATTGATTATCCGCCGCTTCTCGAGGAGTGAAGTTGCTTGGATCATGCGGATAGAAACCTTCTTCAATGATTCTCCAAAGGTTAGTGTTCACATGATTTAAATGACGTTTGAAGTGGTAAACCCAAGAATCAAAGTCCTCATTTTTCACAATCTTAGGAGGAGGACCGACATGATTCAAATGAGTGGAAGGAACCGGTCCACCATAAACAAGTGGTGGTTCCACATGAGCAAAGATGCCGGTGCCATTTTTACCACTAGAAGAAGGAGCCTTTTCACTACTAGCTTCCCCCTTATCAGAGATAGCATCCGTCACCTTTTCGGTGGGATCACCCACTTTCAACGGTGCGGTGGATAGTTTAAGCCCCTCAAGGAATTTAGTAAACATGCTTTCAACCTCGGTCGTCATGGAGGTTTTCAATGTCTCCAAGGCCACATTGAACTCCTCACGAGAGACCGAGGTTCCCCCATCGCCCGTAGACGAGGTCGGATTCACACCGGAGTGTTCCTCCACACTGTCTACGGTATCAACCATACTCTTCGGATGGTAAAGTCCTTAATAAAGAGACGAGGCTCTGATACCAATTGAAAGGATCGATATGTTTGACTAGAGGGGGGGTGAATAGGCAACTAACAATTTTTAGCTTTTCTTTAACAATTTAGACTTTGCATCAAAGTAGGCTGTCTAGATATGCAACTAGGTGAGCAACCTATATGATACAAATAAGCTTGCACAAGTAAAGGCACGAGATAACCAAGAGTGGGGACGGTGGAGACGAGGATGTGTTGCCGAAGTTCCTTCCCTTTGAGAGGAAGTACGTCTCCGTTGGAGCGGTGTGGAGGCACAATGCTCCCCAAGAAGCCACTAGGGCCACCGTATTCTCCTCACGCCCTCACACAATATATGCGAGATGCCGTGATTCCACTATTGGTGCCCATGGAGGCGGCGACCAAACCTTTACAAACAAGGTTGGGGCAATCTCCATAACTCAATTGGAGGCTCCCAACGACACCACGAAGCTTCACCACAATGGACTATGGCTTCGCGGTGACCTCAACCGTCTAGGATTCTCAAACACCCAAGACTAACAAGATCCGCAGGGGATTAGTGGGGGGAATCAAATTTCTCTTGGTGGAGGTGTGGACCGAGGCCTTCTCAACCACTCCCGAACAAATCAACAAGTTTGATTGGCTAGGGAGTGAGATCGGGCGAAAATGGAGCTTAGAGCAATAATGGAGCTTAGGGTTGGAAGAGATAAGTCAACGGAGAAGAAGGGGACTCCTTATATAGTGTACAAAGATCCAACCATTACCCACCAACCAGCCCGCGGCCAGCGGTACTACCGCGCCAGGCCAGCGGTACTACCGCAAGTACCGCAGAGCTGCGCGGTACTACCGCTTGTTACCAAGTGTTGGAAATATGCCCTAGAGGCAATAATAAATTAGTTATTATTATTATTATATTTCATTGTTCATGATAATCGTTTATTATCCATGCTAGAATTGTATTGATAGGCAACTCAGATACATGTGTGGATACATAACAACACCATGTCCCTAGTAAGCCTCTAGTTGACTAGCTCGTTGATCAATAGATGGTTACGGTTTCCTGACCATGGACATTGGATGTCGTTGATAACGGGATCACATCATTAGGAGAATGATGTGATGGACAAGACCCAATCCTAAGCCTAGCACAAAGATCGTGTAGTTCACATGCTAAAGCTTTTCTAATGTCAGGTATCATTTCCTTAGACCATGAGATTGTGCAACTCCCGGATACCGTAGGAGTGCTTTGGGTGTGCCAAACGTCACAACGTAACTGAGTGGTTATAAAGGTTCACTATAGGTATCTCCGAAAGTGTCTGTTGGGTTGGCACGAATCGAGACTAGGATTTGTCACTCCATGTAACGGAGAGGTTTCTCTGGGCCCACTCGATAGGACATCATCATAATGTGCACAATGTGACCAAGGAGTTGATCACGGGATGATGTGTTACGGAACGAGTAAAGAGACTTGCCGGTAGCGAGATTGAACAAGGTATCGGGATATCGACGATCGAATCTTGGGCAAGTACAATACCGCTGGACAAAGGGAATTGAATACGGGATTGATTGAATCCTCGACATCGTGGTTCATCCGATGAGATCATCGTAGAACATGTGGGAGCCAACATGGGTATCCAGATCCCGCTGTTGGTTATTGGCTGGAGAGTTGTCTCGGTCATGTCTGCATGGTTCCCGAACCCGTAGGGTCTACACACTTAAGGTTCGATGACGCTAGGGTTATTAGGAAGACTTGTATGTGATTACCGAATGTTGTTCCGAGTCCCGGATGAGATCCCGGACGTCACGATGAGTTTCGGAATGGTCCGGAGGTAAATATTTATATATGGAAACTTGTTGTTCGGGTTCCGGGAAAAGTTTGGGTTTTTCCGGTATTGTACCGAGAAGCTTCCAGAGGATTCCGGAGGTCTGGAAAATATTCCACCACGTCCAATATAGCAGCATGGGCTGTAAGGGGGTGCCCTAACCTTAATGGGCCAAGGGCACCAGCCCCCCCAAGGCCCATGCGCATGGGAGAGGGGAGACCCTAAGGGGGAGGGCCTCCACTTGACTTGGGAGGCACTCCTCCCCCCCTTGGCCGCCGCCCCCAACCCTAGATGGGATCTAGGGGGGCCGGCCCCCTCTCTCCCCACCTATAAATAGTGGAGGGGTGGGAGGGCGGCCACACCCTTGAACCTGGCGCAGCCCCTCCCCTCCAATACTTCTCCTCCTCCGTGTGAGCCTGGCGAAGCCCTGCCGGAGAACTGCCACTCCATCACCACCACGCCGTCGTGCTGCTGTTGGACTCTCTTCCTCAACCTCTCCCTCCTCCTTGCTGGATCAAGGCGTGGGAGACGTCTCTGTTCCATACGTGTGTTGAACGCGGAGGTGCCGTCCGTTCAGCGCTAGGATCATCGGTGATTTGGATCACGACGAGTACGACTCCATCAACCCCGTTCACTTGAACGCTTCCACTTAGCGATCTACAAGGGTATGTAGATGCACTCCCCTTCCCCTTGTTGCTAGATTACTCCATAGATTGATCTTGGTGATGCGTAGAAAATTTTAAATTTCTGCTACGATCCCCAACACCAAGTGGTACTACCGCACGGCCATGCGGTACTACCGTACAGGCCCGCGGTACTGCCGCAACCCCAGCGACAGCAAGGTCAGATCTGACGCGCAGGAGCTGAGGGCGGTACTTCCGCGAGTGCGGTACTACCGCGCCTCCATGCGGTACTACCACAAGGCAGAAATCCCCTAGCCAGGGGGGAGGAAACATCCGTGCCTACTTCCGCAAAGAAACGGAAGAAGCAAAAACTCGACAAAGTAGTACTGCCGAGGGCGGTACTACTGCCTGACAACATAGCAAGGTACTACCGAAGAGCGAAAGAGGTACTACCGCGGTAGGTGCGGATGTAAAAAATTACATCCGCCCCTACTACCGCGAAGGAGCGGTACTAGCCTGGTGGGCAGCGGTAGTGCAGCTCCAAGGGAGCGGTACTACCATGGGCACCTGCGGAGACGTGTACGTGATGATTCCGCCCAAACCTTTCCGACGCGGACCCCCTCTTAATAGTACGGCTTTCCTACGACTGAAATCCACCAAAAAGAAACATAGAAAAGACGCCGTCTTCAACAGTCTTCGAGGGGCACCCAACCGTCTTGTGCCTAGCGATGAAATGTCTGGGATACTCAAGGCACACGATTAGTACGCAAACGCGTTGTCATCAATCACGAAAACACCTTAGGGATAAATATGCCCTTACAGTAAGAAAACATGATAGAAAATGGACGTATCAATGGCCCAGATGCAATGCTCGCGGGGGTTGTAAAAGCCCACCACGTCGTCGGTATACATTCGCTCTTTGATTATCGTCCCATAAGTTTGATTCACCTCATCGCCATGCTTTCCATGAAGCTTTCCGCAAATCAAAGAGCTCCTTTCTGAATCAAAGATCATCTTCACGAAAAGCTTGGCAATGAGGTGAATCAGACTGATCGGCCGATAATCAAAGAGTGCCTTCGCAAATCAGAGTGTTGAAAGTAACACACCAATGGTAGTCAATTCATCCCTCTCAACACGCCACTTGGTGCTCAAGGTCATCCCAATTTATCTATTAATGGTATTCTCTTCGACACATGGGCAATCAAGGAGACCAACGAGATTTGTAGGAATTTCCTCTAGAAATCTAATGTATATGCAAATGGGAAATGGGAGGGCAAAGGTGTTGCACTCCCTTTGCCATCAACAGCTTCATTTATGAGGGATGTACTGATGCTTATGAACCCTTCATATCTCCGGCCGTTTGCCGCTATCTACGCAAGCATTTGATGAATCTCCTGAGTCCTGACTACAAGTTTTCCTTTGGGCATACTGAAGCACCCATCTGCTCCAACTGGACCTGGATATCCAAGTGTGCATCCAGGATCGAAGATTTCACCTGGCTGCATTTGCGAGATTGATTGACTGAATGCATTTGGTCAAGGGTACGGCAGAACATGTAGATGAGATTTTCTCTTTCATTCCTCGAATGTTGTGACTGTGTCCCCGAGTACCATTTTGCTCTCTTTTTTTCTACAAAGAGGATGGTAATGAAATCATGATGATAACATTGTTTTTTCATCAATCTCCAAAACACCTTAGGGATAAATATGCCCTTACAGTAAGAAAACATGATAGAAAATGGACGTATCAATGGCCCAGATGCAATGCTCGCCGGGGTTGTAAAAGCCCACCACGTCGTCGGTATACATTCACTCTTTGATTATCGTCCCATAAGTCTGGTTCACCTCACCGCCATGCTTTCCATGAAGCTTTCCGCAAATCAAAGAGCTCCTTTCTAAATCAACGATCATCTTCACGAAAAGCTTGGCAATGAGGTGAATCAGACTGATCGTCCTATAATCAAAGAGTGCCTTCGCAAATCAGAGTGTTGAAAGTAACACACCAATGGTAGTCAATTCATCCCTCTCAACACGCCACTTGGTGCTCAAGGTCATCCCAATTTATCTATTAATGGTATTCTCTTCGACACTTGGGCAATCAAGGAGACCAATGAGATTTCTCGGAATTTCCTCTAGAAATCTAATGTATATGCAAATGGGAAATGGGAGGGCAAAGGTGTTGCACTCCCTTTGCCATCAACAGCTTCATTTATGAGGGATGTGTTGGGGAACGTAGCATAAATTCAAAATTTTCCTACGTGTCACCAAGATCTATCTATGGAGTCATCTAGCAACGAGGGAGGAGTGGATCTACATACCCTTGTAGATCGCGCGCAGAAGCGTTCAAGAGAACGGGGTTGATGGAGTCGTACTCGTCGTGATTCAAATCACCGATGATCCTAGCGCCGAACGGACGGCACCTCCGCGTTCAACACACGTACGGAACGGAGACGTCTCCCACGCCTTGATCCAGCAAGGAGGAGGGAGAGGTTGATGGAGATCCAGCAGCACGACGGCGTGGTGGAAGTAGCGGGATTCCAACAGGGCTTCGCTAAGCGCTGCGGGAGGAGGGAGATGTGTCACGGGAGGGAGAGGGAGGCGCCAGGGCTCAGGTATGTTTGCTCCTCCTTTTCCCCACTATATATAGGGCCAAGGGAGAGGGGGAGGCGCAGCCCTTGCCCCTTCCTCCAAGGAAGGGTGCGGCCAAGGGTGGGGAGGAGTCCATCCTCCCCAAGTCACCTCGGAGGTGCCTTCCCCCTTTAGGACTCTCCCCTTTTTCTCTTCTCTTGGCGCATGGGCCTCTTGGGGCTGGTGCCCTTGGCCCATATAGGCCAAGGCGCACCCCCTACAGCCCATGTGGCCCCCCGGGGCAGGTGGCCCCACCCGGTGGACCCCCGGGACCCTTCCGGTGGTCCCGGTACAATACCGATGACCTCGAAACTTGTCCCGATGGCTGAAATAGCACTTCCTATATATAATTCTTTACCTCCGGACCATTCCGGAACTCCTCGTGACGTCCGGGATCTCATCCGGGCCTCCGAAAAACTTTCAGGTTACCGCATACTAATATCTCCATAACCCTAGCGTCACCGAACCTTAAGTGTGTAGACCCTACGGGTTCGGGAGACATGCAGACATGACCGAGACGTTCTCCGGTCAATAACCAACAGCGGGATCTGGATACCCATGTTGGCTCCCACATGTTCCACGATGATCTCATCGGATGAACCACGATGTCAAGGACTTAATCAATCCCGTATACAATTCCCTTTGTCTATCGGTATGTTACTTGCCCGAGATTCGATCGTCGGTATCCAATACCTAGTTCAATCTCGTTACCGGTAAGTCTCTTTACTCGTTCCGTAACACATCATCCCGTGATCAACTCTTTGGTCACATTGCACATATGATGATGTCCTACCGAGTGGGCCCAGAGATACCTCTCCGTTTACACGAAGTGACAAATCCCAGTCTCGATTCGTGCCAACCCAACAGACACTTTCGGAGATACCTGTAGTGCACCTTTATAGTCACCCAGTTACGTTGTGACGTTTGATACACCCAAAGTATTCCTACGGTATCCGGGAGTTGCACAATCTCATGGTCTAAGGAAATGATACTTGACGTTAGAAAAGCTTTAGCATACGAACTACACGATCTTTGTGCTAGGCTTAGGATTAGGTCTTGTCCATCACATCATTCTCCTAATGATGCGATCCCGTTATCAACGACATCCAATGTCCATGGTCAGGAAACCGTAACCATCTATTGATCAACGAGCTAGTCAACTAGAGGCTCACCAGGGACATGGTGTTGTCTATGTATCCACACATGTATCTGAGTTTCCTATCAATACAATTATAGCATGGATAATAAACGATTATCATGAACAAGGAAATATAATAATAACTAATTTATTATTGCCTCTAGGGCATATTTCCAACAGTCTCCCACTTGCACTAGAGTCAATAATCTAGTTCACATCGCCATGTGATACTCACAGGTTACATCGCCATGTAACCATTATCCAAAGAGTTTACTAGAGTCAATAATCTAGTTCACATCACTATGTGATTAACACTCAATGAGTTCTGGGTTTGATCATGTTGCTTGTGAGAGAGGTTTTAGTCAACGGGTCTGAACCTTTCAGATTCGTGTGTGCTTTACAAATCTCTATGTCATCTCCTAGATGTAGCTACCACGTTCTATTTGGAGCTATTCCAAATAACTGTTCTACTTGGAGCTATTCCAAATTGTTGCTCCATTATACGTATCCGGCATCTCTACTCAGAGCTATCCGGATAGGTGTTATGCTTGCATCGTCGTAACCCTTTACGTCGAACTCTTCATCACCTCCATAACCGAGAAAATTCCTTAGTCCACTAGTTACTAAGGATAACTTTGACCACTGTCCTGTGATCCATTCTTGGATCACTCTTGTACCCCTTGACTGACTCATGGCAAGGCACACTTCAGGTGCGGTACACAGCATAGCATACTGTAGAGCCTACGTCTTAAGCATAGGGGACGACCTTCGTCCTTTCTCTTTCTTCTGCCGTGGTCGAGCTTTAAGTCTTAACTTCATACCTTACAACTCAGGCAAGAACTCCTTCTTTGACTGATCCATCTTGAACACCTTCAAGATCATGTCAAGGTATGTGCTCATTTGAAAGTACTATTAAGCGTTTTGATCTATCCTTATAGATCTTGATGCTCACTGTTCAAGTAGCTTAATCCAGGCTTTCCATTGAAAAACACTTTCCAAATAACCCTATATGCTTTACAGAAATTCTACATCATTTCTGATCCATAATATGTCAACAACATATACTCATCAGAAATTCTGTAGTGCTCCCACTCACTTCTTTGGAAATACAAGTTTCTCATAAACTTTGTATACACCCAAAATCTTTGATCATCATCAAAGCATACATTCCAACTCCGAGATGCTTACTCCAGTCCCTAGAAGGATTGCTGGAGCTTTGCATACTTATTAGCATCTTTCAGGATTGACAAAACCTTCCGGTTGTATCACATACAACCTTTCCTCAAGAAAATCGTCGAGGAAACAATGTTTGACATCCTATCTGCAAGATTTCATAAATAATGCAGTAATCGCTAATATAATTCCAACAGACTCTTAGCATCGCTACGAGTGAGAAAATCTCACCGTAGTCAACTCCTTGAACTTGTCAGAAAACATCTTAACGACAAGTCGAGCTTTCTTAATGGTGACATTTACCATCATTGTCCGTCTTCCTTTTAAAATCCATCTACACTCAACAGCCTTACGACCATCAAGTAGTTCTTCCAAAGTCTACACTTTGTTTTCATACATGGATCCTCTCTCGGATTCTATGGCCTCAAGCCATTTATCGGAATCCAGGCCCACCATCGCTTCTCCATAGCTCGTAGGTTCATTGTTGTCTAGCAACATGACTTCCAAGACAGGGTTACGTACCACTCTGAAGTAGTACGCATCCTTGTCATCCCACGAGGTTTGGGAGTGACTTGATCCGAAGTCTCATGATCAATATCATAAGCTTCCACTTCAATTGGTGTAGGTGCCACAGGAACAACTCTTTGTGCCCTGCTATACACTAGTTGAAGTGACGGTCCAATAACCTTATCAGGTCTCCACCATCCTCCCACTCAATTCTTTCGTGAGAAACTTTTCCTCGAGAAAGGATCTGATTCTAGAAACAATCCCTTATTGCTTTCGAATCTGAGACAGGAGGTATACCCAACTATTAATCGGGTGTCCTATGAAGATGCATTTATCCGCTTTAGGTTCGAGCTTATCAGCCTGAAACTTTTTCACATAAGCGTCGCAGTCCCAAACTTTTAAGAAATGACAGCTTAGGTTTCTCTAAACCATAGTTCATACGGTGTCATCTCATCAGAATTACGTGGTGCCCTATTTAAAGTGAATGTGGTTGTCTCTAATGCTGAACCCATAAACTATTGTGGTAATTCGATAAGAGACATCATGGTATGCATCATATCCAATAGGGTGCAGTTATGATGTTCGGACACACCATCACACTATGGTGTTCCAGGCTATATCAGTTGTGAAACAATTTCCACAATGTCTTAATTCTGTGCCAAACTCGTAATTCAGATATTCATCTCTATGATCATATCATAGATCTTTTATCCTCTTGTCACGACGATCTTTCAACTTCACACTGAAATTACTTGAACCTTTCAATAATTCAGACTAGTGATTCATCAAGTAAATATACTCAACATCTACTCAAATCATCTGTGAAGTAAGAACATGACGATATCCACTACATGCCTCGGCACTCATTGGACTGCACACATCAAAATGTATTACTTCCAACAATTTGCTTTCTAGTTCCATTTTACTGAAACCGAGGCTTTCAGTCATCTTGCCCATGTGGTATGATTTGCATGCCTCAAGTGATTCAAAATCAAGTGAGTCCAAACGGTCCATTTGCATGGAGTTTCTTCATGCATACACACCAATAGACATGGTTCGCATGTCTCAAACTTTTCAATAATGAGTGAGTCCAAAGATCCATCAACATGGAGCTTCTTCATGCGTTTTTATACCGATATGACTTACATGGCAGTGCCACAAGTAGGTGGTACTATCATTACTATCTTTTGGCATGAACATGTGTATCACTATGATCGAGATTCAATAAACCATTCATTTTAGGTGTAAGACCATTGAAGGTATTATTCAAATAAACAGAGTAACCATTATTCTTCTTAAATGAATAACCGTATTGCGATAGACATAATCCAATCATGTCTATGCTCAACGCAAACACCATTCTCGATGGTAGAGGGAGCGTGCGATGCTTGATCATATCAACATTGAGAACACTTCCAACACATATCGTCAGCTCACCTTTAGCTAGTCTCCGTTTATTCTGTAGCTTTTATTTCGAGTTACTAACACTTAGCAACCGAACTGGTATCTAATACCCTGGTGCTACTAGGAGTACTAGTAAAGTACACATCAACACAATGTATATCCAATACACTTCTATCGACCTTGCCAGCCTTCTCATCTACCAAGTATCTAGGGTAATTCTGCTCCAGTGGCTGTTCCCCTTATTACAGAAGCACTTAGTCTCGGGTTTGGGTTCAACCTTGGGTTTCTTCACTAGAGCAGCAGCTGAATTGCCGTTTCATGAAGTATCCCTTCTTGCCCTTGCCCTTCTTGAAACTAGTGGTTTCATCAACCATCAACAATTGATGCTCCTTCTTGATTTCTACTTTCGCGGTGTCAAACATCGCGAATATCTCAAGGATCATCATATATGTCCCTGATATATCATAGTTCATCACGAAGCTCTAGCAGCTTGGTGGTAATGACTTTGGAGAACCATCACTATTTCATCTGGAAGATTAACTCCCACTTGATTCAAGTGATTGTTGTACTCAGACAATCTGAGCACAAGCTCAACAATTGAGCTTTTCTCCCTTAGTTTGCAGGCTAAGAAAATCGTCGGAGGTCTTATACCTCTTGACGTGGGCACGAGCCTGAAATCCCAATTTCAGCCCTCGAAGCATCTCATATGTTTCGCGACGTTTCAAAAATGTCTTCGGTGCCTCAACTCTAAACCGTTTAGCATTACGCACTGAACTATCATGTAGTCATCAAAACGTGTATGTCAGATGTTCGCAACATCCATAGACGACGTTCGAGGTTCAGCACACTGAGCGGTGCATTAAGGACATAAGCCTTCTATGAAGCAATGAGGACAATCCTCAGGTTACGGACCTAGTCCGCATAATTGCTACTATCTACTTTCAACTAATTTTTCTCTAGGAACATATCTAAACAGTAGAACTGAAACGCGAGCTACGACATAATTTGCAAAATCCTTTTGACTATGTTCAGAATAATTAAGTTCATCTTATGAACTCCCACTTAGATAGACATCCCTCTAGTCATCTAAGTGATTACATGATCCGAGTCAACTAGGCCGTGTCCGATCATCACGTGAGACGGACTAGCCAACGTCGGTGAACATCTTTATGTTGATCGTATCTTCTATACGACTCATGCTCGACCTTTCGGTCTTCTGTGTTCCGAGGCCATGTCTGTACATGCTAGGCTCGTCAAGTTAACCCTAAGTGTTTTGCATGTGTTCCGAGGCCATGTCTGTACATGCTAGGCTCGTCAACACCCGTTGTATGTGAACGTAAGGATCCATCACACCCGATCATCACGGCGTGCTTAGAAACGACGAACTTTAGGAACGGTGCACAGTTAGGGGAGAACACTTCTTGAAATTGTTATGAGGGATCATCTTATTTACTACCGTCGTTCTAAGCAAATAAGATGTATAATCATGATAAACATCACATGCAATCAAATAGTGACATGATATGGCCAATATCATATTGCTCCTTTTGATCTCCATCTTCGGGGCTCCATGATCATCATCGTCACCGGCATGACACCATGATCTCCATCATCATGATCTCCATCATCGTGTCTTCTTGAAGTTGCCACGTTATCTATTACTTCTACTACTACAGCTAACGGTTAGCAATAAAGTAAAGTAATTACATGACGTTTATGTTGACACGCAGGTCATGAATAAATAAAGACAACTCCTATGGCTCCTGCCGGTTGTCATACTCATCGACATGCAAGTCGTGATTCCTATTACAAGAACATGATCAATCTCATACATCACATATATCATTCATCACATCCTTTGGCCATATCACATCACATAGCATACCCTGCAAAAACAAGTTAGACGTCCTCTAATTGTTGTTGCATGTTTTACGTGGCTGCTATGGGTTTCTAGCAAGAACGTTTCTTACCTACGCAAAGACCACAACGTGATATGCCAATTGCTATTTACCCTTCATAAGGACCCTGTTCATCGAATCCGATCCGACTAAAGTAGGAGAGACAGACACCCGCTAGCCACCTTATGCAACTAGTGCATGTCAGTCGGTGGAACCTGTCTCACGTAAGAGTACGTGTAAGGTCGGTCCGGGCCGCTTCATCCCACGATGCCGCCGAATCAAGATAAGACTAGTAACGGCAAGCATATTGAACAAAATCAACGCCCACAACTACTTTGTGTTCTACTCGTGCATAGAATCTACGCAATAGACCTAGCTCTGATACCACTGTTGGGGAATGTAGCATAAATTCAAAATTTTCCTACGTGTCACCAAGATCTATCTATGGAGTCATCTAGCAACGAGGTAGGAGTGGATCTACATACCCTTGTAGATCGCGCGCGGAAGCGTTCAAGAGAACGGGATTGATGGAGTCGTACTCGTCGTGATTCAAATCACCGATGATCCTAGCGCCGAACGGACGGCACCTCCGCGTTCAACACACGTACGGAACGGAGACGTCTCCCACGCCTTGATCCAGCAAGGAGGAGGGAGAGGTTGATGGAGATCCAGCAGCACGACGGCGTGGTGGAAGTAGCGGGATTCCAACAGGGCTTCGCTAAGCGCTGCGGGAGGAGGGAGATGTGTCACGGGAGGGAGAGGGAGGCGCCAGGGCTCAGGTATGTTTGCTCCTCCTTTTCCCCACTATATATAGGGCCAAGGGAGAGGGGGAGGCGCAGCCCTTGCCCCTTCCTCCAAGGAAGGGTGCGGCCAAGGGTGGGGAGGAGTCCATCCTCCCCAAGGCACCTCGGAGGTGCCTTCCCCCTTTAGGACTCTCCCCTTTTTCTCCATACTAATATCTCCATAACCCTAGCGTCACCGAACCTTAAGTGTGTAGACCCTACGGGTTCGGGAGACATGCAGACATGACCGAGACGTTCTCCGGTCAATAACCAACAGCGGGATCTGGATACCCATGTTGGCTCCCACATGTTCCACGATGATCTCATCGGATGAACCACGATGTCAAGGACTTAATCAATCTCGTATACAATTCCCTTTGTCTATCGGTATGTTACTTGCCCGAGATTCGATCGTCGGTATCCAATACCTAGTTCAATCTCGTTACCGGTAAGTCTCTTTACTCGTTCCGTAACACATCATCCCGTAATCAACTCTTTGGTCACATTGCGCATATGATGATGTCCTACCAAGTGGGCCCAGAGATACCTCTCCGTTTACACGGAGTGACAAATCCCAGTCTCGATTCGTGCCAACCCAACAGACACTTTCGGAGATACCTGTAGTGCACCTTTATAGTCAACCAGTTACGTTGTGACGTTTGATACACCCAAAGCATTCCTACGGTATCCGGGAGTTGCACAATCTCATGGTCTAAGGAAATGATACTTGACATTAGAAAAGCTTTAGCATATGAACTACACGATCTTTGTGCTAGGCTTAGGATTAGGTCTTGTCCATCACATCATTCTCCTAATGATGTGATCCCGTTATCAACGACATCCAATGTCCATGGTCAGGAAACCGTAACCATCTATTGATCAACGAGCTAGTCAACTAGAGGCTCACCAGGGACATGGTGTTGTCTATGTATCCACACATGTATCTGAGTTTCCTATCAATACAATTATAGCATGGATAATAAACGATTATCATGAACAAGGAAATATAATAATAACTAATTTATTATTGCCTCTAGGGCATATTTCCAACAGGATGTACTGATGCTTATGAACGCTTCATATCTCCGGCCGTTTGCCGCTATCTACACAAGCATTTGATGAATCTCCTGAGTCCTGACTACAAGTTTTCCTTTGGGCATACTGAAGCACCCATCTGCTCCAACTGGACCTGGATATCCAAGTGTGCATCCAGGATCGAAGATTTCACCTGGCTGCATTTGCGAGATTGATTGACTGAATGCATTTGGTCAGGGGTACGGGAGAACATGTAGATGTGATTTTCTCTTTCATTCCTGGAATGTTGTGACTGTGTCCCCGAGTACCATTTTGCTCTCTTTTTTTCTACAAAGAGGATGGTAATGAAATCATGATGATAACATTGTTTTTTCATCAATCACCAAAACACCTTAGGGATAAATATGCCCTTACATTAAGAAAACATGATAGAAAATGGACGTATCAATGGCCCAGATGCAATGCTCGCCGGGGTTGTAAAAGCCCACCACGTCGTCGGTATACATTCGCTCTTTGATTATCGTCCCATCGCGTCCGCTTTGCCGCCGTATGCAGGTCGTGGCGAGCCGCTGCCATCGCAGCAAGGCAGGCGGCGCCGCCCGCCTTACCTTGGCTGGTCTTCCCCGGCGATTACTGCAAGAAGAGGCGTGTATACTGCCCCGAGGATGCCGGGGTGCTGCAGATCCCTCTACTGAGCGAGGCGCTCATCAGCAAGAAGTTCGTGGGAGCTCATGACGAGGGCTGGGTCGCAGCACTAGGGGACAACATGCATCTTGCGGTCGTGAACCTCTTTTCCGGTGTTGAGGTATCGCTCCCCGCCAAGGACCTGAGCAAAGTCTTCTCAAGCAAGGGCAACTCAATTCGGAAGGTTATCTTCTCGGAATCTCCAACCTCAAGCGGCTGCATCATTGCCGTCATCACCCTGCGATACGATATGGCACTCTGCAGGATTGGTTGTCCGGACAGCATGTGGAGGACGAACCAATATTATAAACATCTACTCATCGACATCGTATTCTACAATGGACACCTCTATGGCCTTGCCTACTCCGGGTATCTGGTCATGTTTGAAATAGGTGCGAACAAAGATGGAGGGCCGGTGATTACCAACATTCCACGCTTGTTGCATGTCCAAAATAGTAGCGTCCCTATTGGGTTCCCGAACTACATCATTGAGCTGCACAACAAATTGGCGATGGTGGTGAATATTCTTCCGGGCGGTAGCCGTGAGCCTTTCTTCAAGGTGTTTGAGATTATTGACGATTTGACGACAATGTACACTCACAAGTGGAAGGAGGTGACAAGCCTGGGTGATTACGCCTTGTTTTTAGGGAAAAGGTGGTCCAAGGTGATGTACGTGCCGTCTGCTAGGCACGGCGAGGTGCAGAGAAGCTGCATCTACGCCGATGATATGACGTACTTGACAAGTTTGGATGGCCATGGCGAACGTGTATATCATATGCAAGAAGAAAACAATAACAATGCCACACAGATGATCAAAACAGCAGGATCATATGTAGGTGCCCGTTCTTATCCATGTGGCATGTGGATTCTCCCTCCGAATTTCTAGGAGCACAAGAATAGTCAAGAGTTACAACTTCAACTTTATTCCGAGTGTGTACATTATGTAAAGTCACATTTACTATATTCTTCCTCCGTATGAAAATATAAGACGTTTTTTGACACTATGTATGAAGTTACACACGTGGTGCCTTGTTAAAACAGTGGCTGCCCATATGTAGTATCGCTAGAATATTGTGTCGTGAAGTAACAAAAAAAATGAATTATTTTTTCTTTTTCCCTCTAGCTATGTGTTTTGAAAATGTGTTTTCTAATCTTAATTTTACTATATTCTAGGACCCACATGCCATCCAGTAATAATTGCAAAGCGCCCAATTTATTGGGTAGTGGACGATTTAGTCAATCATATGACTTTTTTCACAACGTAAGCATCCAACCATGGATGAAATGGTCGAAGCACCATCTCAGGGCCTTGTCAAGCTTTGCGGCAGAATTCTGCATCAACTTCGCTCCCCCGGATTCTCCATGGATTGCAGCTGCGCGCCACGGGCACATGTCCGATGTGATAGATATATGCATGGTGCCATGGCCCATGGCAGCACCTGACCGTCTCACATGCCAGCCTCCTTTGCACAGTGAGTGCCATACACACAGATAGCCAGCAAGCATAATCGATAAACTTGCTTCCTATCGCAAATGTTTCTTTGCTTGTCCAGTTTTCGGCTCTCCTCGTGAGCATGCCTCACGCCATCGTTTTGAAGTGAAAGGATTCAAAAACATACTACAAAACTGTAATCCAAATTTGAGTCCGTCATCACTTGGACCTAAGCTAGGTGACGAGACTTCACGTCCACTCCTGCGCTAAGGTGTGGTAGGCATGTCTACTGTTGTATAGTTTTCTTAAATCACACACATTTGCCAGTAACATTGTTATCAAATATAATTGTTATGAAGGAGAGGCATCCTCCGCGAACCCTAGCCGCCGCCGCCCTTCCCCGCCCGTCGCCGGCAGGATCCGGCCTCCCTTGTCGGCACGCGGCCCGGATCTGGCCCTTCCTCCCCCCGCCCTTCGTCCCCTCCCCCTCCTTCCGCCCCCACGCCGCCCCCCCCGGGAGGCGGCCGGGGCGGCCCCCGCGCCGCTGCTCTCGGCGTCGATCCGCCCTCCCTCTCCCCTGCCGTCGCCGGTGGGCGCCCCTGGCTCCGGCCCGGGGGGTGCCGGCGGCGGCAGGACCTCCTTTCCCCACGCGCGCGTCTCCCTGGTCTGAGGGACCGGGGGGGGGGGGGGGCGGTGTCGCTCGGCTTGGCGGCGGCCCAGCGACCCGGCGCGGTCGCCGGCGGTAGGCGCGGTGGTGGTGGTGCCCTTGGCAGCAGGGCGGCGTGATGGCGTGCGGTGGCCGGCGGCGCGTCCCCGACCCAGATCTGGGCCTTCCCGGCCCCATCTGGGTCCTAGCGGGCCGGTCCCTGGCGTGGCTTCGTCGTCGTCTGTGTGGTGAGGCGGAGGAGCGGCTCGGACGGGGGGCGGCGATGCCGATGGCGTGCCAGCTGCAGCGCGATGGCGGGAGCTGTCCGGGAATGGAGTTCCCGGCCGGGTCTGTGGGCACATGGGCCTGGTAGGCTCCTGCTTGTGTGTCCGGTCGGCTACCGTCGTTGACGGCGGAGGTTGTGCCCTCCCGCGTGCCGATGGTGCTGCGGCCCCTAGTCCCGGCTCCTATCCCTTGTCGAGCAGACCTCACCTCGTGGTGCCGTGGTGAGACGGCGTGGAGGCTTCTTGACCATGGTGGCGCAAGATGGTGGTCGGTTTAGTGGCAGGCTCTGGAGCACCTAAGGTGAAGGTTGGGATCGGGGGAAACCCCTGTCGGCCTGTCCGACACCAACGCGGCGACGCCGGTGGGTGCCGCTGGACCTTCCTGGAGGGCGTCGGGGCGACCCTTCCTCTCGCCTCGTCGTGTACCGGGGGAAACCCTTGGCAGCAGCGTCGTCCTCGTCACGGTCCTTCTTGGAGGTGCTGATTGGTACCGGTGCTTCGGAGCCTTGGAGCTTGGTGAGAGATCTTCGGTGGGCGCAGTGGTCGTGAAGCTTCTCCGTTTCCGTCGAACCGCCGTTGTCGGCATTCTTTTCTCTTGTTGTTTCTCTTTCGTTTCTTTTTGGCGTGACTGTGCTGCTTCCGCCCCAGCACCTATCCTTGGTTGTATCGGTTGGTTGCTTTGGAATACAAAACGGAGGAAAACCCTTTTTCGTCAAATATAATTGTTATGGTTCCCATCACAATTCTTTGTGATGCTCTGAATACGAGTACATAATCTAAAATAAATGCTAATGTTTTGCGAGCAAAGGGCTCTCTATTAAGTGCCGAAGCAATAGTCAACACTAACAGTCTTCCAGTAATGCATCCAATTTAGCAAAATAGGTGTGTCATGTGTCGTTTCCATCAAGCGCCCAAGTAAAAAGATCAAGATTTGCCAGGGTTCTTTCCAGAAACATGGAAATGCACAAAGCTAGCAGAAATGCTTAACAAGAATACCTAATGTGATCAGGAACAAACAGGCAAGGCATGGCAGGCTGCAAATGTTTAAATTTTCATGAAAGAATAAATAAACAAATAGAATATGTCAGCAAATCTCATAATCAGGGAGAGCACGATCTGCATGAAATTGGTAAAATGAATATCGAAGAAGCTTTTCTGGATCACCATCCCCACAGCATACTTGATTAAACAAGTTCTTGCTCAATTGGAAGGTACAAATCGAAAGGAGGGTAATAATGTAAGATCCAGCAAAGTAAAATGAAAATGTGCATCTAAACAACTACCCCCCCTGTTTCTAAATATAAGCCTGTTTTAGAGATTTCAATACGGACTACATACAGATGTATAGACATATTTTAGTGTGCAGATTCACTCATTTTGCTCTGTATGTAGTCCATATTGGAATCTCTAAAAGTCTTACATTAGGAATGGAGGGAGTAGAAGAAACAGGAACTGATTACTTAAGCAGTGCTTACTAAAGATTCCAGGATGAAAGGAACTAGATGGTGGACGCCCCATTATTTAGTAATCAGGTCAGACATGACTAGTTCAGAACTGCAGCTCATTTTCAGTTTTCTGTGTAGGTTTGCAAAACATCGAACAAACAAATTGGCAACTTTACACCTCTTGTTTCAGTTTTCCAAACATCCAGATCTTACCACGGAGATAGAATAATGGATCACAGCATAACAGAACAAGTTATGCGCCCAAGCCAAAATATAATCGCTAAGAGAGCACTAACCAGTCTAAGAACTGAATAAAATAAGCATGATTCAAAAGTATAATAGGATAAAACCCATTATAAAACCAAGTCCCTCTATGAACTGGGTGGTCTAAGTTGATAAGTTAAGTATTGCGGATTGTACGCCATCACATATGATGCATACACAAGAAAGAAGATGGCAACACCGCCACAGCCTATCCGCCGTCAACCAGATCTTCTAGCCCTTCCTAGTATGGAAACTGAATCCTGTACAGAAATGGAAGGATAATGTAAGTGTATTGCAGCTGCAGACGTAAAAAAAAAACTCAGTTATTTGACATTTAAGATGAACAGAATTCCAAAGTATGAAGGACATTCACTGCAAGTGCAACTTCTCTTAACATGAATCCAGAAATAAACTTTCATTACATTTGATCCGTCCATTCCTAGCTGATAATAATCTAAAGAGGAAATTGCAACCAGGATACAAGAACTTGGCTAGTGGGAACAGATTGGTACAGGAACTTCAAAAACATTCACCACCGAACAGGAACTTGGTTTTCGTGTTGATCTGTGGTACAAATCATTCCTGTGACGACACATGGCACTATTCTTTTTACAAGAAAAACCGCTATTATATTTTCCTGCATTCGTAGCCCTCTCCTCTTTTCCCCGGGTCCATGGAGGTACCACACTCAGCACCTGTGCAGTGCACCATCGTCAAAGTGCTTGACGGGGAACCCAGCGCCGGCATCCGCATGGGGTCCTCCGATTAGAGAGGGGGTGGAGGTGGGGACAGCTGGCGTTGGTATTGCGAGCTCGCCCATGATGGATCTAGCCAGCGCGCATTGTGGCCTGGACGTAGCCTACGCCGCGAAGCTCATCGTCCACCATAGTGGGGACGACAAAGCCTTCTTCGAGGTTCCCCCGGTGCTCCAGTTCGCGTACCTCATGTGCGCTGCTCGGCCGGTGGATCCAATCGAGCTATTGCCACCGGAATCAGGTTCCTCCTCCCACTACCCGCATCGGTTTCGGTTTCACCCGGCGGCAACTGGCCTTCACCCCCACCCTGCCGGGACTGTGGCTTTGCCGCTCTGGGGTATGGCTCTAAAGCACCTCAGCCGTTTTCTAAGAGGCGTCATGTGATTCGAGAGCAGAGGACACGTGCAAAGCATGGTTCACCTTGGTTCCGCTGAGGATGATGTAGTCGTAGTGCGGTGGGCAATCACCAAGGCCTTCGAGCCCGCACAGGAGGCTGACGACCGCCTCGATGAAGCACCACCAGCACCTCGAGGATCCCGTGCCAGTGTGAGGAGGTCACTCTCAGGGAAATTCGTCAAACAGGTGGTGGCCAACGAGACCAACATGGTGCTCCGTAGCCATCGCCAAGAGGAGAGGGAGGGGCAACCCGATGCGCCATGAGAAGTCGTGGCGCGAGGAAGCGGGTGGGGCACCGCTGTGCCATGATCGGCCATGGCCATTGTTCACTTGTCGGCCGTCTCGCTGATGCGGGCAAGGTGCCCCTGGCGATTATGTTGTCACCGCTACACCACACCATATCGCCATATCGGACGGTGCCGCTGTCATAATCGACTATACAATGCTAGACCGATCTGTACATTATGTAATCGATTTGCTGCCAGCCAGAAACGCAAACAACTCGCATGCGCTAATTAGATTTTTTATAAAGGAAATATATTAATATCATAAAGATGCCAATTACACCCAGCCTCTACACCAACAAGATATCGAAAGACATCAAAGATGCAAACAACCAAAAAAAATAAAAATAAAAAGATAAAAGAATCAAAGACCCTCGCAGTGATGAAACACTCGCAAAAGAGACTCTCTAACCGCCACCAAAGACAACATCCGGACACCAGAAGAGGTTCTCCAAAAACGATGCCTCCAAGAAAAAAACAATGCTCAAGTATTGCCGTCGCCCGATCAAGGATCTTGAGTTCTCATCTTGGAGAGAATCCGAGATCCCAAAAACATTGCCTTCACACGACCATTGACAGGTACAACCAATGAAGGTCAAACCTTGGGCTCACCTTGAAGATCGCGGCTGGTTACTCGAGTAACACCCCCAAAAATGTTGTCCACCTGAGTTGCCACCCCCTCCCGCCAAGACCACCGCTGCAAGTTCTCAACACCTGACACACAGGAAAAAAAACCCGTGTCGCCATTCTTCGACGCAACCAAAAATCCTCTTCGCCACTACAAGTCTCCGATCGCAGCCATCATCACTTCCTTCAATTCTGTCAACGCCGTGGAAATCTATATTTAGATACATGTCCCATGACACTGACAAGACAACAAAGCTTCACACGACGCCCTCGAAGCCTCTTTGGCTGAAGATGAGGGCACACCCGACCGGACCAATACCGATCAAGATATCTAGTGACGCCATGCACCAAAAACTGAGATCTCGGAGAGAAAGACCGGAACCCGTCGGTGTCCAGATCGAGGAGACTGACATGAAGCAGATCAAAGTTTTGGAGATCAAAGAACAGCAGGGCCAGCCACCGTGGAGCTCCCCTGAATCCGGACTGACCATATCTAGGGAGTTCCCGGCCTCCACCAACCCATGCGAGAGCCGCCGTCGCAACTCCTCGGGCAGCATGCTGCCTGTCCAAGGCCGGGCGAGGTAGCCACCGGCGCACCGGCCGTGCCACCCGCGAGGAGGAGGGCGTCAGCAGCCCTCTCGGCTGTGCCCACTAAAGGGACAGACCACCGCTGGGCAACAAGGCCGGCTTCCCAATTCACGCCAGCCCTCCTCGCTACGAGCACCATCGCTGGAGAAGGACGATGAGGGAGCCCCACCGGCAGCGTCGAAGCCCCCCGCAACCACCAGCGTCCCGATCTGATCGATCTAGCCGCTGCCGCACCACGGGAGACCATCACTGTGTAGCCCTCCGCGCCTGAGCATGACGACCACGTCACCGTCGCCCAACAACTGCCAGGAAGCAGCTGCGCCCCACGCCAACGTGCCACCGCCGCCCACCGCCATCTCCCCGCGGAAGACGACTCCGAGCGGGAGGTGAGGATGCCCCGCCGCTGCCAACGCCGGCCTGGCTTTGCCTGGCGGCGGCGAGGACAGGGGATGGGAAGGGTGCCAAGGGCGCTAGGGTCCCCCCGGTCGTGATGCGGGCGCGTCACGGGAGGGATGCGGGCTCTAGTGTGGAAAATATTTGTATGACATATACGCAACATCCTCAACACAGCGTCCGCCAGCGTGTCGTTGCACCTCTACCTGGTGTTCTTCAAACCCCACAGGTAAGATGATCCTGCTCAGCATCTCCTCAAGCTCCACGACCGGCTACGGAAGTTATTTCGCAATATCTCTGTAGTGCAGGGAGTTTCCGTAAAAATCCAGCAGGGTGTCATGCCACGTGTCTTCCCAGGATCGCTTTGTACCTTGGATGAACACAAAAGCCAAGTTGTTGTACTCGTGATGCACGTTTTCGTAGTTTTTGTACCAATCTGCTTCCACCTGCCAATTTCTTGTATCTAGGGTGAAATTACCTCTAATCTAAAACAGGAACAACTAGCTAAACTGCTCCCAAATTAGAATGCGGAAAACCGGAAATGTGAAATAAGGAATCGTGACATACGATACTATATATGTTATGAACAGATGTTTATATATCAACAAAATGTTATGTAAACTGTATATACTTCCAAGGAATAAAGCAAGGAATCATAAGAAAATTGGGAGCTGAATAATTTAGCCCATAAGGGCAAGGAGCTGCTTATGTCTAACAAGCCAATAATAATTGCAATGCATTAGCACCGACTGTTCAAAAACAAAATGAGTCAAGATATAGTTTATTGGCTTACAACACAAATTTGAGTGACTGTTCAGAGCTTAGCAACATGTTAAGATAATGTATCACTACCCTGAATGAACCAATTCAGACATTTGTGCCAGTACCCACAAGGCCAGAACTAATCAACAAGTCCACAAGTTGTTTTACACTTATTATTTCTGCAACACAGTTTAACTTAAACACCATTTGGCAACAAAATGGATTACATTGGTTTTACTTTTTTGCGACTGATCAGACATGGTCCAGAATTTTCAAGCCATGGACAATTCGGTATTCCTACAAACAGTTCCTACATAATTCGGGATTTCCTTCTTTACTGCTTGCTCTATTAATTTCTTTCTCATATATGAAAACTTATTCAGAATACAGAATGCAGAAAGCATGCAAGGGGTCATTGGTTAGCTTACGTATGTTAAACGCAGAGGAGAAACTCCAAAACCTTGAGAATCCTATCGTCCACCACATTGCACTTGACTTCAACTATTTTAAGGTGCTATGATATTGCAGATGATCTCTCAATTGAGCTGTAGCTTCCTATCATTACCACTTCCTGAGTTGGTTCCTATGGTAAGTAGAAACATTTACCCAAGATGAATGATTAATTTTGAGAGTGCAGCAATTGTCCATTAAGAAGATGTATACCCAGGAAAAGATTTGAAGAGTGAGCTTCTCCAGAACTGGTGAGTTTTTCAGAATGCAAGATAGTGGATCCAGGTCAGGAGCCTCGCACCAGTACTTATTGAGTAATAATACATTTAACTTGCTAAATGTAGAGCAATGCTTCAAATCTCTTGAGAAGATGAACTGTAGCAGGAATACAAAAGTAAACGATCAAGTAATCCTTACTGATAATGCAGGATGATGATCTCAGATCCACCAATGGTGATAATGCATAAGTAAGCAGTGCACATAGTACAACAGAAATGATAGATAACATAGAGGAGTAAAGAAGATGAGTGCCATACCTTTGGAAATGTAGACTTCAACTCAAGATGTTTAGCACCACTAGTGCAGAACCGGGCAATAGCACCGGTTCGTAAGACCCTTTAGTGCCGGTTTGGTACGGCGCTAAAATGTAGGCACTAAAGCCCCCCCCTCCCCCCTTTAGTACCGGTTCAGCACGAACCGGTGCTAAAGGGCAACCACGTGGCACGAGCCAGCTTCGGGGGCAGGGAGCCCTTTAGTACCGGTTGGTGTCACCAACCGGTATTAAAATGTTGGGGGGGTGGGTTTATGATTTCTTTTTCATTTAATTTTGTATTTTCCATTTAATTCTTTTTCGTTTGCTGGTATTTTACGATACTACATATTGTACACGTTATGCATATATATAAATAGAATTTCTAGTAGAGCCGATCATAATCGGTGCCTTCGGAGCCAGTGGCATTAGCCTAGCTAATTGGTGCCTTCGGAGCACGATAACAATTGGAAGTGGTTCATGGGGGCGGTAGCGGGTAATAGTATTCTCCTTTGGGATCTATGACCTGGTCGAGCAAAAATCCTGCTATTTCCTCTTGAATTGCTTCTATGCAGTCTTGTGCTAGGAGCTTGTCCCGCGCCTCTCTGAACTATTAAGAAGGAGATTAATATGCATGTGTATTAGTTGTGTGACTAGATATCGATAATGGTGTAAAAATTGTGAATAGTGTTCTGACAATCGATATCGTACCCACTCCTGACTTTGAGATTTGCTCCTTTCGGATGCCATCATGCGAATGTTCTCGCAAACGTAGTATGCACATAGATCATTCCCCAGCGTCTGCTTCAGGGCCTTTACGAGAATGGAATTTGATCAGATAATAATTAATTAAGCATGATAATTAAAGAGATGGCAGCTAGCTAGTACTACTTAATTACTTACCTTGGGTCGATACCATTTCAGCTTTTGTTTCCATGCGCCTGGAGTGGCCCTGATAAACATTGCCCAAGCCCTGCCCCGCCGACAAAGAAAATGAATAAATGGGTTATTAAATAGTTGTTATCAGGAAATGACGAACTAATTAAATAGGCCGAGATATAGTTAATAATGATTGAAATTACCTGTTGACTATCCCCTTCACGATGGTGTAGTCACTTGCTTTCTTAAGTAGTGAGTCTAGTACTTCAACTGTTCCTTCATTAACTTTAATGATTAACAAGATCCAGTGAAATCTGCATGCACACACGTTTGCATGTCTTAATTAAGCGGCCATATGTAAGCAAAAATATGTAGCTATAGCTAGTAGGGAAAAACAAAATTTGTAGTACAAGACAGTGTGACTCACTAGAAATTGTAAGGAAGTAGTATATCTTCATTGTATTTGAGCTCCTTGAAGAACTGTAGCATGCTTTCCTCTACACATTTTTCGTGATATGGATCTATTTTCCATGTGTATTCATTAATGATATTTGGGTCAACGAACCCAATGCCATAGCGTCCACCTTTTTTCATTTCATAAATCTTCATCCTGCATAATACCACAGAAAAGAATATAGTGAGGATAATTACAGGTAATGATTGATCAAAATGATCACTACAGCTAGCTTGAGACTTAAATTACAGAAAGAAATCACTTACAGACAATAGCAACTGGCGATAGATTTGTCGAGTGCGTCTTTATTGTATAGCTAAAATAGTTCTAAATACTCAACGGTCACAGCTTTCTTATGGTAGTAATGGTCCTCGTTGACATTCACCATGAGGGACTCTCGATTGGAAATCTTGGTAATGTCCATGTACCATTGATGCAATTCATACATTTTCGTTGGGAGCTTATTGACCTCCTCTGGCTCGACCAAAGGTTGGCCCCGGGCATATTTCCGTTTTATTTCCTCCTCTCTAGTCGGAGACATGGGCTCGATATCGAGGAGTTGTCCAACAGTGATCCCGATCGATTCAGCCTGCGCAATATGCTCCTCGGTTATTACCACATCGCCCACCCCAGGAACGTTAACGGTTTGCCCACAATAATATTGGGCGCGCCTACTCTCATGTGTTGTTGGCACAACAAGCGGGGGGATTGATTGCGCCGCCTGTTCTCCCAGTTGGGGAACGGTTTTACCGCTCCTTTTGCCAGCTGATTTGCTTGAGCTCGAGCTCGCCTCTTTTCTGTAGACGTGATCGATTTAACTTCCTGAGGTGGCGCTCATAGTCTGTGTCAACAGGCTTGGGAGCTGGTGGTCTAGCCATACGAATGAAGTGGTCAATCTTTTCCACAGGCACTTTCTCCCTTGGCGGCGGTGGCGGTTTCGGTGCAAAATGGGCTTCCACCTCGGCTTTCGATATGGCTACGTTTTCCTCCTCGGACTTGTCGTAAGGCCTCTGCTGAAGAGACGTGAGGCTTGGACCATATTGAAATCGCTTGCCTCCGCCTGTGCCTGTAGTACTACCTCGACTTGTACCGCTACGCACCATAGCTGAGGCGGCTCTTTTCCGTGATTACTTAGGCGGCGAAGACGGCTGATGTGGCTGAGTTGGAGGAGGAGGAGTGGCCTGAAGCTGTGCCGGACTTGGAGGAGGAGTGGCCTGAAGTTGTGCCAGACATGGAGGAGGAGTGGCCTGACGCTTTGCCGGACTTGGAGGAGGAGTTGCCTGAAGCTGTGCCGGACTTGGAGGAGGAGTGGCCTGACGCGTTGGTGGACTTGGAGGAGCGGGAGTCTGCTGACTTGGTGGTGGACTGCGATGAGGAGTCGGATGACGCGGTGTCGGTGGCCTTCGAAAGATGATGCAATCCTTTCTCCATAGGAGGATACGATGGCTGGCCTCTCCTAGTGTGTGCTCATCATCACCTCCAGGAATGTCAAGCTCTAGCCCCGAATATTGGTCCACCACCTCATCAACCAAGACACGAGCATAGCCCGCTGGAATCGGGTTGCAATGGAAGGTTGCCTCGGGGGGATTTGTAAAAGCAAGGGCGTCCGCCACCTTCATGGATATGTTCTTCATTTTGAAGTGTAGCTCGCAGTTAGTGTTCTCCATGATGTCATCCACTGGGTAGCTATCCAGCAATGGGTCGCCCGGGGCGGAACCCACGCTGCTTCTCGGCATGGATGGGACGGTGCTATCCATTGATGGATCATCCGCTAGCTGCTGAGACCCCCTTTGCTGGCTAAGTGAGTCGATCTGCTCCTGCTGCCGCTGGAATTTGATTGCCAAGTCCGCGTGCGCTGATTCTAGGCCTTGAAGGCGTTCATAGTCTAGCTTCCTCTGCTCCTCCTCCATCTTCCTCTTCTTCTCCTCCGCAATCTTCTTTCTCGCACGGGTTCTGTAGTCGGCGTTCCAGTCCGAAAACCCCTCATACCACGGAATAGCGCCCATGCCTTGTGTTCTTCCCGGGTGTTCAGGATTTCCCAGGGCACGCGTAAGCTCGTCGTTCTCTCTGTTGGGCTCGAACAACCCCGATCGATCCTCTTCTATTGCAACAAGTAGCTTATCTTCGGCTCCATCCAGACATGCCTTCTTCGAAACTTTGCCTGTCTTCGGGTCCAACTCCCCTCCATGCGCATAGAACCAAGTCCTGCACCTGGGGGTCAGCTCAATGTTTCTGGAGTGACACATGCATCCAACATCTCTTTCTCAGACTTATCCCACTTAGGCATTCCCACCGCATAGCCACCTAGCCCCAGCTTATGGAACTTATCTTTTTTGCGGCATTGGCCTTGTTTATTCTGGACCGTTCCTTAGATAATTCCGAATCCTTAAATTTCACGAAATCGTCCCAATGATCATTTTGCTTCTCTAGTGTTCCCTCGAATACTGGAGTCTTCCTTCCTCCCTTGACGTACTTGGCCCATTCACGAATCTTGTGGTTCTTGAATGCAACCGCCATCTTCCTAAGAGCAGCGTCCTTGACTTTCTCCACATCTGCATCTGTGAAATGATCTGGTAGGGTGAAATGTTCCATGAGAGTTTCCCAAAGAAAATGTTTTTGTCTGTTGTCGACAAAAGTAACTCCTGGACGTGGATTTACTGGCTCTCTCCATTCTTGAAGGGAGATCGGGAGTTGGTCCTTCACAAGAACTCCGCACTGACGAATGAACTTGTCCGCAATCTTCTTAGGCGCTAATGGTTCGCCATTAGGTCTGATTGCCTCGATATTGTACTTTACGCGCTCCTTCAACTTTTTGTTCGGGCCTCGTTTCGTCCTGTTGCCTGAAGATTTGCTCGACCCGGATGGCTGAAAGAAGAAAGATCGATTCGTTAATATATCTTCAAGTCATTTAAAACATGTGATGATCACCAGATGCCTGCTTATATAAATATATATACCTCGCCGGTCTTTGTTGTTTCAAGATCAACATTTTCTTCATCATGTACATAGTTCAAGACTTCATCAATTCGGTCATCGCGATCGAATATCATATCACCCTCCCCGGTGTTGTTTAGATATTCGGAGCCGTCATAATCGTCTTCGTCATTCTGATCATCATTGCGTATGATATTGAACAGGGCCTCTTCTCCCTCTCTGCCAGTATTGTCCGCCATAGATTTTGTTTAACTAATCCAAAAGAAATATATTCAAATTACAATGCATGGATGTAATCAATTAATAAGGAAAAACTGAATCAATCATAGTACATAATAAGCATCATCGAATATAATCTCGAATACGTCATCTCGAATAATAGATATAATCTCAAATACATCGTCTCGAATAATAGATATAATCTCGAATACATCGTCTCGAATAATAGATATAATCTTGAATACATCGTCTCGAATAATATATAATCTCGAATACATCGTCGGATCATGCGGCGCGGGCGGTGGACACCCAAAGAGAAGGAACCCTCACAGGATCATAGCTGAAGTGAGATCCCTGAAGAAACTGTCAGGTATTGGAGAACCTGCCGCCCTCTAACGCAACCATGTAGCGATGGACGTGCTCGTCCTCCTCCCTGACACGGCGACGTACCACCTCCGGCGGGGCCGGCTCCCTCCGCACCGAAACTGGCCCACGCGAACGCCACCAAACGAGATCAGGGTCGACGACCGGGGCCGGGTTCCTCATCAAGCGGCGCGCCCCTCCAGGCAGCACCTCCCAGTGCCAGCCCGGCGGAGCCCAGTCCCGGACATGGGTCAGCCGGACGTCGTCGCGGACGGGTCGACGGCGAGGATGCGGGCCGGGCATCGTCGAGAACAAATACTAGCTATATGGCCGCAAAAAGTAACATTTTCTTAATGATTGGATTTTGATAACTAAAATTTCTAACATTTCTATATAACTAACATTCATATAACATTTCTAACAATGCTATATAACTAATATTTCTATAACATTTCTAATATTTCTATAACTAAAAAACAAAAAAAAAATTATAACATTTCTATATATATAACTAACATTTGTATAACATTTCTAATATTTCTATAACTAAAAAAAGAAAATTTTCTAACTTTTTTATAACTATTTCTATAACTAAAAAATAGAAAAATTTCTAACAATTCTAACATTTCTAACAATGCTATATAACTAACTATTTCTATAACTAAAAAAGAAAATTTCTAACATTTTTATAACTAATTCTATAACTAAAAAACTAAAATAATGTATGTGTGTGTGCTCACCGGCGAGGCGAGAGGCGACGGGGACGGCGACGAGCACGGCGACGACGGGGATGGCGACGACGGGGACAGGGACGGGCCGGGGCGGCGACGACGGGGACGGGGCGGCTCCTGACGGGGACGGGGACGACGCGGGACGGGCCAGGATGGCGCGGCGGTGATGATGGGGACGACAGGGACGGGGACAACGGGGCGGCGACGACGGGGACGGGGCGGCGACGAGGGATATGGAGACGGGGGCAGCGGGCGACGGGGTAGAGGAGAAGAAGCAGATGAGAAACTGAAATTTTTGAAGTGTTTAGTTATATAGGATGGACCTTTAGTACCGATTGGAGACACCAACCGGTACTAAATGCCTGTTTTGGCCAGGCCAAGCGGCGGGAACCGCACCCCGTTTAGTACCGGGTGGTGGCTCCAATCGGTACTAAAGGCCCCCCATTTAGTACCGGTTGGTGCCATCACCCGGTACTAAAGGGGGTGCGCTGGCGCAGGTGCGGTGCGGCAAGTTTAGTCCCACCTCGCTAGCCGAGGGGCGTCCGCACTGGTTTATAACCCCCCGTGCGGTAGCTCTCTCGAGCTCCTCTCCAAAGCAGGCCTACTGGGCCTACATGTTCTGTGCTGCCCTGTGGGCCTACTGGGCCTTTGCGGGCCTGCATCCTGGCCCAACAACAGGTTGGGTTTCTAGTCGTATGCAGGCCGCTCTGGCCCAGTAAGCGGGTTTTTTTATTTTTTTGCTTTATTTATTTTTGAGTTGTTTTTTTGTGTATTTAGAGTTTCTTTGTGAATATTTTTGCTTTAGGTACAAAAAATTACAAACTTTCTGTTAGTGCCCATAGTTTTCAAATTTGAATAGTTTAAATTTTGAATTATTTGAAATTAGTGTGAATCACTAGTTTGTGAATAACTTAACTTTAAAAATCAGTAAAGGCATGAAAGAATTTGTTTGCACATAAAATTTCTTCGCGTTTCAAATGCCAAAACACATAACTACCCTAACTATTACAGAGATTCCCTTCTAGGTGTGAAACACAGAAGAAAGTGATGATAGTGAAGCCGATCACATCCCAGATCTTTGGGTGTCAAACTTTTTCTTCGCGTGTGTCCCTTTGTGCCGTAACCATGGAAAATCTTCATCATTTAACGGGATGCTCGGGTCAATATTCACTGTGAATGGAGCAATTTCATCAAACTTTTCATAATCTTCTGACATGTCTGTCTTGTCATCCACTCTCACGATGTTTCTCTTCCCAGAAAGAACTATGTGCCGGTTTGGCTCATCGTACGATGCATTCGCTTCCTTATCTTTTCTTTTTCTTGGCTTGATAGACATGTCCCTCACATAGAAAACCTGTGCCACATCATTGGCTAGGACGAATGGTTCATCTGCATACGCAAGATTGTTGAGATTCACTGTTGTCATTCCATACTGCGGGTCTTCCGTTACCCCGCCTCGTGTCATATTGACCCATTTGCATCGAAAAAAAGGGACCTTCAAACCACGTCGATAGTCAAGTTCACATATGTCCTGTATATAACCATAATATGTTTCCTTTCCCGTCTTCGTTTCTGCATCAAAGCGGACACCACTGTTTTGGTTGGTGCTCTTCTTATCTTGGGCGATCGTGTAAAATGTATTATCATTTATCTCGTACCCTTTGAAAGTCATTATATTCGAAGATGGTAACTGGGACAGCAAGTACATGTCATCTTCAATAGAGGTGTCATGCATGGTATGTGTCTGCAACCAGCTGGCGAAACTCCTGGTTTGTTCATGTGTAATCCAGTCATCAGACCGCTCCGGGTGTTGGAGCGTAGCAAATTCTTGTGTTCATCCATATACGGAGCCACCAAGGCAGAATTCTGTAGAAATGTGTAGTGTGCTTCAGTGAGAGAATGTCCGTCCATACATATTATTTGTTCCCCTCCTAGCGTGCCTTTTCCATCCGGTCTTCCCTTATGCTGCGATTCAGGAACACCAATTGGCTTAAGGTCAAGAATAAAGTCAATACAAAACTCAATGACCTCCTCATTTTCATGGCCCTTGGAGATGCTTCCTTCTGGCCTAGCATGGTTATGAACATATTTCTTTAAGACTCCCATGAACCTCTCAAAGGGGAACATGTTGTGTAGAAATACAGGACCCAAAATGTTAATCTCTTCGCATAGGTGAACTAGGACGTGCGTCATGATGTTGAAGAAGGATGGTGGGAACACCAACTCGAAACTGACAAGACATTGCACCAAATCATTCTTTAACCTTGGTATGATTTCTGGATCGATTACCTTCTGAGAGATTGCATTGAGAAATGCACATAGCTTCACAATTGCTAATCGAACGTTTTCCGGTAGAAGCCCCCTCAATGCAACCGGAAGCAATTGCGTCATAATCACGTGGTAGTCATGAGACTTTAGGTTCTGGAACTTTTTCTCTGCCATGTTTATTATTCCCTTTATATTCGACGAGAAGCCAGACGGTACCTTAATACTAAGCAGGCATTCAAAGAAGATTTCCTTCTCTTCTTTGGTAAGAGCGTAGCTTGCATGACCCTGATGTATGCCGTCTTTTCCGTGCATACGGTGCTGTTCCTCCCGTGCCTCAGGTGTATCTTTTGTCTTCCCATACACGCCCAAGAAGCCAAGCAGGGTCACACAAAGATTCTTCGTCACATGCATCACGTCGATTGCGGAGCGGACCTCTAGGCCTTTCCAATAGGGCAGGTCCCAAAATATAGATTTCTTCTTCCACATGGGTGCGCGTCCGTCAGCGTCATTCGGAACAGGTTGTCCACCAGGACCCTTTCCAAAGACCACATTCAAATCCTTGACCATATCATGTACATCAGCACCAGTACGGTGGCGAGGCTTCGTCCGGTGATCCGCCTCACCTTTGAAATGCTTGCCTTTCTTTCTTACGGGATGTCTGCTCAGAAGAAATCGACGATGTCTCAGGTACACATTCTTCTTACAATTAGCCAAATATATACTGTCGGTATCGTCCAAACAGTGCGTGCATGCGCGGTATCCCTTGTTTGTCTGTCCTGAAAGATTACTGAGAGCAGGCCAATCATTGATGGTCACGAACAGCAACGCGTTTAGGTCAAATTCTTCTCTCATGTGCTCATCCCACACACGTACACCTGTTCCATTCCACAGTTGTAAGAGTTCTTCAACTAATGGCCTTAGGTACACATCAATGTCGTTGCTGGGTTGCTTAGGGCCTTGGATGAGCACTGGCATCATAATGAACTTCCGCTTCATGCACAACCAAGGAGGAAGGTTATACAAACATAGAGTCAAAGGCCAGGTGCTATGGTTGCTGCTCTGCTCCCCAAAAGGATTAATGCCATCTGCGCTTAGACCAAACCATACGTTCCTTGCGTCATCTGCAAACTCCTTCCCGTACTTTCTTTCGTTTTTTCTCCACTGCGACCCGTCAGCGGGTACTCTCAACTTTCCGTCTTTCTTACAGTCTTCTCTGTGCCATCGCATCGCCTTGGCATGCTCTTTGTTTTGGAACAAATGTTTCAACCGTGGTATTATAGGAGCATACCACATCACCTTGGCAGGAATCTTCTTCCTGGGGCGCTCGCCCTCGACATCACCAGGGTCATCGCGGCTGATCTTATAGCGCAATGCACCGCATACCGGGCAAGCTTTCAAATCCTCGTACTCACCGCAGTAGAGGATGCAATCATTACGGCATGCATGTATCTTCTGCACCTCTAACCCTAGAGGGCAGACAGCCTTCTTTGCTTCGTACGTACTCTCGGGCAATTCGTTGTCCTTTGGAAGCATATCCTTTATCATTAGCAGCAACTTTCCAAATCCCTTGTCAGATACATCATTCTCTGCCTTCCAATGCAGCAATTCCAGTGTGGTGCCCAGCTTTTTCTTGTCACCTACGCAATTCAGGTACAACAATTTTTTTTGATCCTCTAACATGCGCTGCAACTTCTTCTTCTCCAAATCACTTGCGCAATTTCTCTTTGCATCGGCAATGGCCCGACCTAGATCATCAACGGGCTCATCCGATGCCTCTTCTTCAGCTTCTTCCTGCATTGCCGGCTCGGCTTCTTCCCGTATTACCGGCTCAGCTTCTTCCCTCATTGTTGTATCATCGTATTCAGGGAACCCATGGCCAGGATAGCTGTCGTCGTCCTCTTCTTCTTCATTGTCTTCCATCATAACCCCTCTTTCTCCATGCTTGGTCCAAACATTATAGTGGGGCATGAAACCGGACTCAAACAGGTGGATGTGAATGGTTCTTGACGTAGAGTAATTGCGACCATTCTTACAGCCAGCACATGGACAATGCATAAAACCATCCCCTCGCTTGTTTGCCTCAGCCGCAAGCAGAAAAGTACGCACGCCATTAATGAACTCAGGAGAGCATCGGTCATCGTAATCCATTGCCGGCTCATCTTCAATACACAGCACCGAAAATATCAAATTAATACAATACATAAAGTTCATACATAAAGATCATACAACACTTAAATGCAACAAACAAATAACTCTCTAGCTAAAGAATTTAAATGCAACAACAAATGCGATCAAGATCGCAACTAAGGTAACAATTGATCCAACAGCATAATGATACCAAGCCTCACTATGAATGGCATATTTTCTAATCTTTATAATCTTCAAGCGCATTTTCTCCATCTTAATCTTGTGATCATCGACGACATCGGCAACATGCAACTCCAATTCCATCTTCTTCCCCTCAATTCTTTTCAATTTTTTCTTCAAATCCTTGTTTTCTCTTTCAACTAAATTTAACCTCTCGACAATAGGGTCGGTTAGAATTTCCGGTTCAACTACCTCCTACATACAAATATCTATGTCAACTTGATGGGCATAATTTGTCATAAACATGAAATGCAATGAATAGTTTTAAAAGAGAATATACCACATCCGAATCATAACACGGACGAGGGCCGACGGGGACGGATATCAAAACCATGGCACTATGCATAACAAACAACGTATGGGTAAGATAATTATACGAGTAACTATATATCCAAATCACACAAACATCAATATTTTATATAAAACTTCATGAACAAGAGGCTCACCACAAGGTGGTGCCGGCGACGGGACGTTGCGAGCGATCGACGGTGGTTACGACGGAGATTTAGAAGGTACTAAGTAAACCACACCTACATATGCAAAACTAAGTGTTATTTTTGACCTCAAATTGCATATAAATCAAATACTAGCACATATATATAATTCCTCCCAAATTACTAAACTCAAAAATCAATCACTATATAAAGCATTGCACGAGCTAATCTAGAAATGAGAGATGAAAGGAAAAAGTTGCTAACCTTTGTGATCATTTGAATGGATGGGGGCCTTCAAATCTTGGGCAAAATGTGTGATGAGCTTGAGAGGAAGAGGGAAAAGAACAGAGAGGAGAGGGGAAAGGGGAAGACAGAGCGAGCTCGGGTGGACGAAGGGTCTATGTAGGACGACCTTTAGTACCGGTTCGTGATACGACCCGGTATTAAAGGTGCTGGAGGGGCGCCGGACTGACAACATCCTGCCACCACTCACTTTAGTACCGGTTCGTGGCACGAACCGGTGCTAAAGGTTCGCCACGAACCGATACTAATGAGAGCGGCCCGGCTAGCCGTTGGAACCGGCACTAATGTACACATTAGTGCCGGCTCAAATTCAAACCGGCACTAATGTGCTTCACGTTTGACCCTTTTTCTACTAGTGCACTAGAAATACCATCCAGAAGCCCACTATTGCGAGCAGAAACACAATTCTTGAATGCATTGTTATTAGCTCCGCAGAAAACACAAGAGTCATAATTCAAACAGACATCATAGTCAAAGCCATAAAGATACACAGATGCAGTCTCTAGCAATGGCATGTTTCCAAGTAAAGGGGTTGGATGGTTAAAGGCATTTAGTTCAAGAGAGACAAGTCCTGGGGTAGAAATACGAAACCGGCAATCTGGGTCAGCGGTACTGCAATCTCTGATGGTCAAATGCTTCATGGAACAGGATGGTATCCTATGGGCACAGATGCGACAATTTTTATCATCTGGCGATCTTCCAATGCTGGACAGCTAGCAAAATCAAGCAAGGTCTTCTGTAGGGCTACACCGATAAGGTGCAATTTCTTGAGATGCTGAGACACAAGAGGCAGGTCGTCTAGATAGAGATGCCCATCAATATTAAATTTGCACATCACAGCAAAACGGATCCATAGATTCACATAGGGCTGGTCTTCTTGTGAGAACTCGTCGAATGCGATATCGACAGTGTCTAGGTCAGTGCACTCACGCAGGAGTAGCAGATGGTCCACGAACTTGTGGAGATCCTTGACATGGATAAGATCTTCACGGTCAGATTCACCGATGCGCAGCCCGGTGGTGCACCTCCAGAGGTGGCGCCAGCGCGAGGCGAGCACGCATGTCTGCACGGCCTCCTGTGCTGGGAGGAAGGAGAGCAAGTGGTGGAGCACCTGGTCTGGGAGGACGCTTATCCGGTCGGCACCGCCGCTCACCGGCAGTGCGCTCTCGTCCTTTTCCCTGGGAGGCATTCTGTCGAACAGGTGCCAGGCAAGGTCGCTGCTATGAGGCAAAGTGATGGTCAGACCACGCGAGAGGGCAGAAAGAGAGGGGATGGGCCCGATGGATACCTTGCGGAGGCATTCGACTCGCCGCCCACTAGCCACCGTCAGAGGTAGCAGGGATGTTTTATTTTTATTTTTGAGAAAAAGGTAGCAGGGAAATGGGGAGGAGCATTAGGCACACTCCCTCGCTGTGATGATATACTGCTGCTTGACCCTAAACTAGTAAATGTGCACGTGCAACACACGTTAATATTTAGGCAATATATTAATTGCACGCGGATATTAGCTATGCTATTATTTTTTGTTAATCGTGTGATTACTGTAATATTTGGTATGATATTAATTGCACGTAAAATATGTTGAACGCTCGTCATTGGAGCACTCTAGGTCGTTGGATTGACTTAGTTTAGTTTGATGGCTGAGATCAGTTGGATCTGCCCCTTTGGGCCTCTTTATATTGGTATAGAAAAAAGATAGTGTTGCTTTTGGGTTGGGCTCAATAACAAAACGCCTAATAATAATTGGGCTCTGATTCCACTTTTTTCATACACATTGTACATATATGTATACGTTGGATATATTTTTCAATACAAATTTCATATTTTTGACATGCATTATTAACATTTTTCCAAGAAAATTGAAAACATATTTTTTTCTACTTTTTTCCATATGCATTGTACATTTTTTGTACACATCAACATTTGTTCAATATACACTCAACATTTTTCAAAAAATATAGAAAAATTGTATTATTTTTTATTTCTACTTTTTTCCATGCAAATTATACATTTGTTTTATACTTTTTTGTGCATACTTTAAAAGAAATTATGCATGATTAACATTTGTCAAAAAAGTCGAAAACATATTATTGTACTTTTTGATTTCTATTTTTTCCCATACACATTGTACAAATTTTAGTACATTTTTGTTATACTTTGGAAACATTTTTTCTGTACACACTTAACATTTTCTGAACACAAGATTTAGATTTGTCAACTTTTGTATATAAGCTAATACTTATAATAGACCATATTGTTGTCGTTCAAATTGAAAATTTTCAGAAGAAATGAATTGCTTTGCTTGGTACAGAACTTTCTCATGGGGTAGCGAGTAACCCTGATACCGGGTGGTATCTGAATTTTCTGCCCAGTACCCAAAACCCTAACGGCATCACAGTGCGGCCCGTGTGGTTGGGAAGAGTTCCAATCAGCTGCGGCCGTGCAAACAGGAGGAGACGAGGTCATGCAACGATAAATTACCAAGTTGCTCTCAACCTGAACTCTGAGATAACCGCCCTAACGGTTGGGTCAACTGAATACTGCATCTTAAAACATACTATGGTGTACTGTAAAAAGCCTCTTAACCCTCTCGCATGCCCTTTGCCACTCCTACTACTTCACACGCCACCTCACCTTCAACTACGCCGAAATAGCTTACAACGGAGACCTAACCATCTTGCTACATTGGAGCAATGACCAATGAGGGTGCCATGTTCAGTGCAGAAAATGTTGCGGACATTGCCAGAGCATTTTACATCCTGTGAGGGTCTGGTCATTTTCGCCAAGCATGACCAGATGGTAGCCGTGGGCTCCCATACTGATACTGGCTAGGCAGATTAGTGAGCTCACCGGCCGATGGCTTCCTTGCCCTTGTTTTCATATTTCTTATGCTCGTGGTAGACAGACCTAAATCCAGACACTTGGGGTTACGATAACCACACAAACCTCGACCATGAGCTCACAAAGAGTGCTTAGAAGTGAAAGAAAGTAACATAGCAGCCCAAACCAAAGGTTACACTCAGCCTAACTCGGAACAACAATGCCTAAGAAAAAACTTCATCCTGCCGAGCTGCACCCAACCATTTCCCCACACCTCTCACTGTCAGTGCCACGAGTTTCTATTTGGCTCACATGCAAAGGCAAGGTCAGAACCATGACAATCAACGTGATTTGTCTCTCTTCGGTTCCTCTCTTTAGTTTTGGAACTATTGTAGGTGGCGGTCTGTCAGTATCAGGTCTGCTCCATGCCACTGCATCTATCTTTTATAACATGTTTTGCCTAGGTGCACATGTAGGCAGTTCCACTTTCTTATATATTTCTGGCCCCATAATAATCATGCACTAAATAATGCCTACATTTATTTGTTGCACCTTCAAGGGATCATGTGGTTCTTATCTAGGACCGCTTCTATTTTCTCACTGAGTTTTTTGGTGCTCAAATTTATGAACCTTCGGTTTGAGGTATTTATCACGGTGTTACAAAGCTTAATTATGCTGCTAGTGCCTCTGAGTGCTTGTCAGACAAAAATAATATTGCACTTTGGACATGTTCCTTGTTCTAGTTGAAGAATTCGCATAGAAATGTCAATGTTTTTGTTGCATTACAAGAAGATCTCTCCGGCTGACATACAACATACAGCATGTCATTGATAATACTGTGTCCAAATTGCAGTGAAGGCAAGGGAAGTTGGCAACCAAACCTAGTTGGCTCACGTTTTGTCAATGTGGTGCTCTCGTCCGTCGTTATTTATAGTATACGTTAATGGTAAGAATTTGGGCTCCTTGGTAACTAAGGAGATCAATAATGTTCGTAAGAATTTGCTATATAAATCTACCATAGAGACAAATTGCATGGAGGTTTCATGTTTGATCAGTTGGATTCAGATTGATGTAGTTGGTCGGGGGTCATCAACTTTAGAAAGAGATATATCAATTGATGAACAGAAAAAAGACCGTGCCAGAACGGCATCCTGACTCTCTGTGGAACAGAGATCATTCCTAGAACAATTGAGATTGGTCATGCTGGCATTGCATGTTTATATACCTCATGGTCGATCAGTGACCAAAAAATACCCATCGACATTTGCATAATAGCTTATTCACATCCTTTTGGCCAACTGCCTGAAATGTGTATTTTTACATTGCAAAAAGAAGAAGAAAATGCCTGAAACGCAGACACACATGATGCCCCCTCCCCCGCCCCTCACCAATTATCGGGAAGTTTTGACCTAATTAATTCCTAAAGAATATGAATGAAAAAAATATCACATAAAAAATTGAAGAACAGGAGGATCCGGTCCCGGTAGACCTCCGGGACTTCTCCATGCCATTTTCCGGTGTGGAATCAGCAACGAATGTATGCACGGGCGGCGGCACCACCGGATCCATCTGAGAGTTCTCATTCATCCCCTCATCCTTGTGCCGCATCTAGACCTGCCGCCGCGGCATGTCTCGGATCAGGCCGGGAAACCTAGCACCCCCTTGATCAGCACTTTCCATTGCAGGCCGGTGGTGAAGGCGCAGGACGTGACCTTGTCGCCATTGGAGTGCCTGGCATGGGAGAAGCGATGGACGAGGAGAAGTGGTCGATAGTGATGACGATGAGAGAGGGGGCGCAGTATCCGCGGGTCCCCCATGTGCAGCTAATGGGCGACCGAAATCGCAGTTCCAAACACGATAGGTATATGTACCAAAAGGATACATGCACATTGACCCAATGCCCAAAGGGCACACTCTCAATAAAGAGCTACTTAAAACTCGTCTCCTAAAATGCCACACTCCTCCATCCAGAGGCTACACCTGGCCCAGCTCGGTACAACAATGACGAAGCACAAGACGATAAGATTCCATAAAGTAGAGATGTAGGCCGTTCCACAATTCGTCTTATCTTTTGATGCTATAATAATGTTCTAATAAATAATGGCCACATGTTATTTATTGCGCATGCGAGGGAGCATGTGGTTCTTATTCGGGATCACTTTTATTTTCTCTCCTGGACTTTTGGAGCTCGTGTAAATGAAGCTTTTGTGCGAGGCAACATTTTCATCATGCATGGCATAGTGCATAACTTGCATTACAAACAGAATACTACCCTGCAACGATTCCATCACATAGAAATAATTGTGTGAATTAGACACTAGTGTACAAAATCAACAAAACTCAAATCAAATTGTCATGCAGGTCTGACAAAGATAATACTGCATTTTTTACAGGTTGCACTCTAGTTAAAAAATACCCCTAGAGATATTTAGGGCTGTTGTTGCATTACAAGAACACCGCAAAGGCTAACCTGCAGCCTGTGTTGAATAAACTTGCGACCAAATTGTAGTGGACGGCTCATGTTTTGTGAACACTGTGCTCTTGTCCATCCTGATTTATCCATGGTAATTAAAATTAATCTGTTTGGGCTCATTGGTAATAAAGGAGATTGATTATCTTCATATCTACGGTAGAGACAAATTGCATGGAGGTTGCATGTTTAGCCAGCAGGAATAAGGTTCATATAGCAGGTTGGAACTTGGAGGTCATCGATCCTAGAAAATTTGGTTAGCAGCGCTTTCACTGGAAGCCTGGAAATGATATCAATGAAGAGACAAAACACTGTCCTGGATCAAAGCATTACTGAGCTTCACTGTGCACTGTAGCCATCAGCTCAACCACCGCCGTGGCAACTACCTGAAAGCAAGAAGCACTTGATCTCCTTCACCACCCTTGCTCAAGGTAATATAGTTCAGCACAGTAGGTTGTGGATGTGTCTGCAACGTCGGCCTCTATCCGTGCAGGTACTTCAAGTCAAGGGTGTTGGAGAACTGTGCTTTGCTCGCGTGCATGGACAGGAAGTGGTTCTATTAATGGCACTTGAAGAACCACGCTTTGCTCACCCAGATGGGCAAGGCGTGGTTGTGGCCAAGGTTGTTGCAGAACTATGCCTTGCCTGGGAAATTATACACTGACAATTCAGACAGGTCCGCCTGTATGCCCAAGTAGCAGTACCTGGTTTTCAGTTAGTACTTAGTACTAAGCACTCAAATCCTGATGTCTCATATTCTCAAGCAAGCACCCTTTTTTTCTTGCAATAATTTTGCTAAGGGCTGGTATAGGAGAGAAAGCTGTTGAGAGTCATGGGTTGTGTCCTAGTCATGAACCATAGAGAACACAATCCATCGGTGGTTGTATTTATAGAGATGATTTATCTGAGCATTATTTGGTTGCTCATAACATTTATATCGGATAAATTTCGTCAGATTTGAACTCGGAAGGTCTTCATAAATAATGGAAGTCTCCAATGATGTACAACAAGGGCATGTTCTATCATTTAATTGAACTTGGTTAGTACGTGTCCTTTCAAATTGGTAAACGCGCTTCTGAACTAGACGATTTCACACGCCGCGGGAAAACTCAGATGTTGCTATAAAACATTGTTACGGCACCATAAGCACAAATTATGTTAAGTTAGCAGCTTAATGGTTCGAGGAATTTATGTAGAACGTGAAACCTAAGTATTTAATGCAAAATTATCACAGGTTGATTAATATATGATAAAATATCATCAATTATTTGAATAGGGTGAATTAAAAATTTACCTGTGTTGCTTGACTTCCTCTAATTGACGAGAATTTGAAGCTTTGGATTTTATTTGTAGTTTCCAAATATTTTGGAATTATTTAGAACCCAAAATTATTTTGGAGGATATTCATAAGGCCCAAAATATAGTTTACAAAATTAATATAGTTATTTTATTTAACAATTGGGCTCAATTTTATTCCTTAAGTCCTAAATATTATATTTGGGTTTACTGGATTTTGTAGATTTTTCTGAATTGGTTTGCATTGATTTTTTAATCAAATTCAAAACACAAAAAGAATTACGAAAAATGAATATGCAATCCAACCTTGCCAACCTTTGCAGCCCCACCCGTACTTGTACATAGGATGTTCCCTTGCACGAAGTTGCTGGATCCCTCTGCCTATCCAAGTGGCCAGTATCTCCTTTGTCGGTGAATGTACAACCTTTAACGATGCAATGGAATTCTTGATGAAGGAACTCGAGTTCTCCCAACACAGCGCCATGTATTGTCGTGCGCCAAGAATGCCGACGCACCGGACGGTCAGCCGAGTACGGTGGCACTCCTATTTGATTGGCATCAACCGGAGTATCGGGGCAGTCCTAGTTTGAAGTACTCGATGTTCATCATCAATTCAAAGCGATCACAGACGGTTGCGTTTTATAAACTATGTGTAAAGATATGTTACATCACACACATATTTTTTTTATAAAAATGTATGCAAGGGAACACAGATGGATGAGTTCTAGAAAATGTGTATAATGATAGCCTACACCGCACACACTTTTTTGGCAATAACATTGTCAAAAGCATCACACACGTTGATGTTTTCAAAAACTATGTGCAATGATAGGCTACATCACACACCCTACTTTTTCAATAATCATGTGCAAAGCACTGAACATGTTCGTGTTTTTAGAACCGTGTGCAATGATAGTCCGCATCGCATAAACACACCTCTTTTGCAAAAACTGTTTGGACAATATTGCACATGATTGTGTCTTTTAACTGCGTGTAATATTTCGGCGTTAGCCATGCTTTTCTTCTACAACTATGTGTGCTGTTACATCACACAGTGTTTGGTCTTGATAGGTGCTTCTTGATAGCAGCATTCTTAAGTAATATCGTCCATGGAGGATTGATTCAACCAAAAAAGCTAATCAAATAAATTGCTTCAAATCTAGGCTAACCGCCGCGTAGTGATTGATCCAGTTGACCGAAGAACAAGTAGGTAGCCCGAAGAGTATATATTCTGAGCTTTGGATGAATAAGTCAATGGCAAGAAGTCAAGAATGCATGACCTAACGAGATGAAGGCTGACGAGCTAATGTGGTAGTACAGGTGACAGAAGGAAATTGGCTGACAGCAACATAGTAGTCGAGGACCCAGCGGGAGGCCTGAGTATTACTGATGAACGACATTGACCAGATTTAGGAGTTCAAAACCCATTGAATGGTGCAACAAGACAAATACTCTGTATTAACACGTGCCACCCTCTCACTGAGGTCTCACTTGGACATACGATTTTTGTTCTGTACAGAGTAGCATTGTCACTCTTCCGTGTTATGAGAGGCGGAGGACATGGCCAACAAGGCGAGCACCGGCCTGATCAGGGTGGCTGCCCTCACGTCTCAGTCACACGTTCCCATCAAGATATGCATCGAGGGATTTTACCTGGCAAGGGAATAGGCAACAAGCCTTGCCAAGGAGCACAAGTGCACATCATCTTTACTCAGTCGCTCGTGCTCTCTACCAAGCACTGGTGCAAAATCTTCACCCTTGGTTATTAGCAAATAGTTAGGCACCGAGACAAAACAAACAGCAGTAGGTGGTTCTGACGGGGGTTGCTGCAGAACTGTGATTTGCTCGCACGGATGAGCAGGAACTGACTCTCGTCGAGGTTGTCTTAGAACTTCATCTTGCTCGCGCAAGTAGACACATACGATTTGGACACGTCCGCCTGTATGCCCAATCAGCAGTACAAGATCATCACTTTATGCTAATCGCTCAATTCCCGATGTCTCATATTCTCAAGCAAATGCCTTTTTTTCTTGCAATGATTTTGCTAACAGTTGGCGTAAGTGGGGAAGTTGTAAAAACTCAATGGGCCGTGTGCTACTCATCAAGCATAGAGAGACACATTCCATCGGAGGTCGCATTTATATAGATGATCTGGTGGCCACACATATTGCGGCTACTTGAAACATTTATATTGCATAAATTTCACGAGATATATCAGCACATAAGGTATTAATAGTATTGGGAGTCTCGAATGCTATACAACAAGGGCATGTACCATCTTTTATTTGGGCTTCGGTGTACATGTTATGTCGAATTTGATCAGCCAACTCGTTCAATTTTATCTGTTAGTTAGTCCTCTTTAATAATGGAAGTTTTTACGGTACATCGTACTACCTAATTTAATGAGTAGTATTAAGTCGATCCAATGGTTAATATGATTATTCGACTCAAAGGATAACTTGGTAATTTTCTATTAGACGTATGCTTAGATTTATCCTTTCACGTGAATCAAATAATACTGGCCTGGGTTGGCCTCGGCCCGCCATGCCGTCTGCAGCTAGACGTTGGCGCCACCATCCTTCATGTCGTGTGCGGCTAGCCGTCGGTTGCCGTCACCATCCTCCATGTTGTGCGTGGCTAGCCGTCGGCCGCCACCAAGTCCTCCGCCGAGCCCTTGAGTCTCCTACACCATCCTCCATGCTGTGTACGGCTAGCTGCCGGACGCCACAGGTCCTCCGTAATTCACTGGAGCACCTACCCCACCATCCTGATGCAGGCCGCCCCTCCGCCAGCTGCACACCCTTGCTTTTTTGACAAACATATTTGATTGATTGCTAATGTGAGTACTCCGGTACTGATTCATACGCTGATTGATTTCTAAGTATGCTGGTAATCTGCATCGTTTCTGATTGCTTTGGGATTTGAAGTGGCATTGGGCTTGGTCGAGGTCTTTAGGAGATTGACCTGCTGCCTAACAGCGGACCTGAAGCTCCCGTTGAGAATTTGTGGCAGTCGGTAGCACCCAACAGGCATGGAAGCGATTCAGGATTTCATGGAATGGTTGGATTGGATCGACCCTGACCTTGGAATCTACTCGCCAGCTTGTTTTTAGAGGAACTGTTGTTAGATTTATAATAGTGAACTACCCAAAGTGCCCCTAAATCATGAATATACTACCAGATTTCTTCGGTAGTATTGCTTAATCTGCAACATTAGATTGAAAAAATAAACGGTCCAAAATAACTTGATGTACTGTAAAAGGTAGGCAACATTTTCATCAGACAGTGCATCTTGGGTACTTGCATTACAAACGGAATACCACCCTGCAACGATCCCATCACAAAGAAACAATTGTGTGAATTATACTCTAGTGTACAAAATCAACAAGACTCAAATTAAATTGTCATGCTGGTCTAACAGAGATAATATTCCATTTTTGACTGGTTCCGTCCTAGTTTACAAATGCCCCTAGATATATCTAGAGCTGTTGTTGTATTACAAGAACATTACAAAGGCCAACCTGCAGCCTGCCATGAATAAACTTGTGACCAAATTCTAGCGGACCGCTCATGTTTTGTCAACACTGTGCTCTCGTCCATCCTTTTTTTATCTACGTTAATTAAAATTAACCTGTTTGGGCTTCTCGGTGATAAAGCAGATTGAAGATCTTCGTTGGAATTTTCTCTATGAATCTGCGGAAGAGACAAATTGTATGGAGGTTGCATGTTTAGTCAGCTGGAAGAAGGTTCATAGAGTAGGTTGGAGGTCATCGGCCTTAGAAAAATTGGTTAGCTGCGTTTGCACTGGAAGCCTGGAAGGGAATCAATGAGGAGACAAAAGACTGTCGTGGATCATGGCATTACCGAGCAACATTGTGCACTAAAGCCATCAGCTCCGCCACCTCTGTGGTAATACCTGAAACCAAGACGCACTTGATATCCTTCAGGGCCCTTGCTCAAGGTAATAGTTCAGCAACATCGGTTGTGGACGTGTCCGCAACGGCCGCCTCTATCCGTGCTGCAGGTACTTCAGGTCGAGGGTGTTGCAGAACTAAGTTATCTCGCGTGCATGGACGGGAAGTGGTTCTGTCCTAGGTTCTCGAAGAACCGCAGTTTGCTTGCCCAGATGGGCAAGGCTGGTTGTGGTCAAGGTTGTTGCTAAAACTGCGTCTTGCCTGGGAAAGTAGACTTCGACAATCTAGGTACGCCTGCCTGTACGCCCAAGCATCAGCACAAGATCATCGATGCATACTAAACACTCAATTCCCGATGTCACATATTCTCAAGCAAGCGCCCTTTTTTCTTGCAATAATTTTGCTAAGGGCTGGTATAGGAGAGAAAGCTGTTGAGGGTCCATGGGTTGTGTCCTAGTCATGAATCATAGAGCACACAATCCATCGGTGGTCGCATTTATAGAGATGATTTACCTTCACATGATTCGATTGCTCATAACATTTATATCGGATAAATTTGTCAGATATCTGAACTCGGAAGGTTCAAATAATGAAAGTCTCATGATGTACAACAGGGGCATGTGGCATCATTTATTTGAACTTGGTTAATACGTGTCCTTCCAAATTGGTACATCCTCTTCCAAACTAGATGACTTCACACGCTGCGGGAAAGATCAGATGTAGCTATGAAATATTGGTACAGTGTCGCAAGCACAAATTATGTTAAGTTGGCAAATTATTTAGGAGTAACAAACCTCTCCAAAAATCACGCTCTGCCCCCCGCGTCGCTCATCCCGGGCGACACGGGCGGCGGCGGCGTTGCCCCGCCTAACTCCCTCTCCTCCCGTCGTTCCCTCCGCCGTTGCTGGAGGATGCTGCCGGCGTGCGGCTGACGGCGGCGGCGGGGCCCCTGCTTATGGCTGTTCTTCAGGGACTACGAAGACCTGGAGAGATCGAATCGATTCTAGACGTGCATGTATTGCTTGGCAACAAATCAATCAACCTGTGTGCTTGGTTGAGGGCTTGCTTTGCACGTACTTGTGACTTCTCACCGACGGCGGCGGCTTTGGGCGGTGCTCTGTGGCTGTCCGGATGACAGGACAAGCGCCCCCATGCGCTGCTTGCGCCAAGATCTGGCCTGGCAGACGAGGCGCCATGGCGGCGGCCGTTGCCCAGGGGCCAGATTCGACATTTAAGATGCCGATCAGTGCTGCCGGCTGGCCCCTCCGGGTCAAGAAGATGGCGTTCTGGATGAGATATGCGGCGCCCATCGTCAGTGTGGCTGCTACGTTTAGATCCGATGCATCGCTGTTTGCTGGGCCCACGCCGACGATTGGTCATCTCATCCCGGCAGCGACCTTGATGTGGACTAGCGGTTGGGGCGCCACATGTGGCGCCTCCTGAGAGGAAGTTGAGAGCGAGGCCAGGTTGGCATGCGTTCTTTTCACTTGGTTTTTGCAGTCTGGGTGAGTAGCAACCAACAATAGAGCTGCTTTGGTGATGCGTTCCATATAATGTAGCTGGTTCAAAAGCAAGCAAGCCAGGCTTGCTTATAGCACAAATGACACACAATCATGCAGATGCAGGAAGTCCCTGCCCTTAGCATTATCTCAGACTAACAACATCAACCCAGCATGAAAATCTTTCTCAATCTAACTTAAGCACAGATTTCAACATAAAAGAGGCATTGGCGATTAAACGTCACCGCACTCCATGACAAGTTTGGCGAGGAAGAGGTGTGCTCTTTGAGGCCCTGGAACTGCAACAACCAGCAAAACAACATGAGCAGGCCTCCATCTCACCACCTTGGAGAGATCGGGCACCCAGGCTGTCAAGCTTCCTCCTGGCATGCACAAAAAAATTCAGATGAATAAGATAGCCAATCATTGCAAAGTTTAAAATCAGTACGTCAATCAAATTTCATCATCAATTGGCACCAGCAAATGTCACTGCTTGCTAATATTAAAGCGACACGTCCAAAATACACTAGATCTGACATTGCATCCTGTTGTCTCCAGCATCACAAGTGGTTGCACAAGGTAGATTAAATCTAGGTTATCTGCAATAAATTGTTACCACTACAAAGAAAAGATTCAATCACAAACCTAGTCGGCTATACAATGCTTGCATGTGAAAAAGATCATATCGCGGATAAAGAAAAAATACTTTTTTTCTTTGAGAAAGATATTTGCATTGTCTCGTGATAGTAGCATGTGATCATCATAATTCAAACTCAGGTGCATGTTTGATGTAATAATCAGATTTCAGAAAGCAAGGGCAAGTCAGGAGGAAGACATACATCAATTGTGACTCGGCCAAAACATGTGGCACCACCTGAGGGGAGCAATGGGCGGTGCCACGTTGTGTGGCGCCCCTTTTCTGCTCATTTTGGTCAGGCTTGTGTGCCCACATCAACATCAATAAATGGCACCATTTATCAATGGCGGTAAAGCTCATGGGTCTGGTGCCGTTTCTTATGAATGCATATCAAGCATGAATAAAGTGACATTCCTTTATGAAAGAGAAGTAGCCATAATGCAAAAATATAGCTTTGCTCAGAAGTTAGAATGTAGACGCCACAACAGATAGACGACCATGCAAAGCGCATAACCTGAAGAAAAGATCTGCCACATTTTCTGAACTACCAATGATCACAATTTCAAGCTAACCTTTCTTATCAAGTAAATGAACTTCCTTGGAAGCTAGCTACAACTCAATCCAAAAGGGAGAATTGAGAAAAGCAAAATTGATGCACCTTCCTTCTCCTGACCAGGTCACCCACAAAACTCAATCAACCGCACAACCCAACCTAGAGATCAAAGGCAAGGGTGAGAAGGAGAAAGAGACCAGTGCACGATGGATGACGAGGCTAAGATCTTTGTAAAGTTCAGCCAGCAAAAGCATATTCACTACAGGGCACAAATAAGAACAGTCATTTTTTCATGTTTCAAAATTGACACTAAAATATATCACAAAAGGATGATAACCTCATGAAACTCAAGTAATATTCATTAATCTAGATTAGTCAATTAAACTGCACAACGTTTTAGCATTTAAGTGGCATTACCTTCACAAAAAGGAGACAGGATGGCTTCAAAAGCAGGTCCAGTACACATGGATTAGCCAAATTCGAATTTTCAAAATGATGGTATATCCTCGGTACTCTCGAACCTGCCACAAGAATGACAAGTGTTTAGAGGGCACAAATGAAGGAATGGAAAATATAATTAATTATGAGCACAACAATTGATGACATACCAGAATACATGTTCTCAAATTTGATGTGTGTGTGTGTGTGTGTGTATCATGGATCTCATGCAAGGTATAACTATCATCTCATGAGTGCAATGTAAAATGAAACTGAAGTAACAAATACCCAAAACTAATATATGTAAAACAAGTAAAATCTTGAGGGAAAAAACCATTGAAATCCTCTGTGGTTTTGTTCTAGATTGTACTGCGGATTTCCTTCTAAAGTCCACATACCTTTGACAGAAATCCTTCTTTTGTTAACTTATTACTATCTGCGTGGTTCTTTGCTACAGCACGTTAATCAGACCAGAATATGTACCATTTAGACCAATCCAGGGTCTTGTTGTACGGCACTTCACAAAGTCCTTCAGGTTTCAAGGGCTCGTTCTCTGCAACACCTGAACATTGGTGGGACATTCATCACTGACGAATCGCTCTATGCAGTTGCAGACAGTTGTGCAAATCTGAAGGTATGTATGTTTCCCTTCTCTGAACTTTACTGCTTCCTTTGGAATAGCTCTCCGGTAGCAAGCTGCACCTGATAAATTCTCTGCAAATGGCAATATTCACAGAAATCTCCAAATGGATCTTTGACTCATTTAAGCCAGACTTTTCGAAAAAAAATTGTTTCATATTTAAAAACAATCTCACATTTTTATATAGATGTGAAATTAAATTGTTGGTATCTCCAAGTTATATACACATACTATATTACACCAAATATACAGAAAAAGCAAACATATTTCAAACTGAAGCAAATTTATGTTGCCTCCTAATATCAACATTGTTAGCAATAATCTGAACAGCGGAGGAAAAGATCTTTCAGACCGTGACCTCAAGGCGTGCATGGCCGGTAGTGAGCTCGTCGACCAGCACCAGCACCACCCCATAACCTGAAGCCTGAAACAAACTGATGGTTAACTTAACTGAAGCTAGATCCTATTTTCTGAACCAAACATCAAGTAAACAGTAGTAGTCAATCAAAAATTATTTAACATAGTGTAATGGTGCAGTTGCAACTTCAGGAATTTGACCATACATCAGCAACCTATAAAGAACCAAAACAAGTTATAATTGTTCCAAACGACAAAACATACATGAACATTTGTTTTCCATATTTCTCCTCTCAGAAATTTGCCTCACCAGATATGCACACAACAGGTGTGATTTATATCCTTGAAAAAAAATATGTCCCTCATATTTTCTGTTGTCTAGTAGAGAACCCTGACCATGGGATATGATGGAAAATTCAGATTTTGCATACTGCATGTTCATGCTAAAATCAGCTATTCACACAATTTGTAATTAAGTAAACACTCTAGAGATAATGTTAAAGTGGACACCGGCAAAGCATTTGGGAAAACGAGTCAGCTAAGGATGGTTCATATGCTAGTACATTAGTATAATAAATGATCTTCTATCGCTACAGAACGAAGTATGGTCTAAACAAAGCGGAAATATAAGTGAAACAAGTCTTGATGGCATATAAGAAATCAATAAAAAAAGGATCATACCATCATGTACACCAAAGCGTATCAATCGCCCTTCTTAAATACTGAATATATCATAGAAGAAAATAATATGAAGGAGGGTGGATATTAGATCTTTACGCAGTTGGAACTTTTATGCAACCTTCTGAACAGGATGTAGTGGGCATTCCTATAAACAGTGGTGATGGAATTATGTCAAGCACACGTGATGTGGAATTATGTCAAGCACACATGATGAGCTAGTAGGACACCCACACAAACATAAATTGTAATATATCCGCAAGAACAATATTATGCACCCACGCAAACAACACGCACTACTCATTTCTTTAGAGAAACCACTAACTGTTGGAAAATGACTACTCAGATAATAGTACTATTTTTGATATGTTGAATACAAATAGAACACAGGGAATCAGATATTGGCTGTGAATAAAGATACGATTTTCAGATAACATCATAAACTAAGTAGATCGATAGTTACCTGTTTTTACCATTTGATTTCTCTATATCTTGAAAGTCCCATAAGCTCTTTTAGGCAAATAAGAAGGTAGAGCGTTTTATCATTAGATCAACAAGAATAACGAAAGGACTAAAGCATTGTGCTGATCTGAGCAATAAATAGGAAAGATGATGTATGATATCGTGATCTCACCTGGGGCAAAAATCCTCGACATGGACAGAAAGCTTCAAAATCTTCAACGGGTGATCGAAAGAAAAGGACCCGCATCTCCATCCCCACCTTGTTCCCATCGTGTGCGGGCTTCAGATCGACGCAGACGACGTCGTGGGGCGGGGCTGGCGCGACCATGTGCTGGGACTGGAGGGGCAGCGGGACCTGGTGTCGCGGGCGGAGGCGTCAGACAGCGTGCAGCTTGGGGAGATTCGCCGTGTTGCTTCACCCTGAAGCAGGGATGAGGGGGGAGGGAAGGGGCGGCGAGGCGGCGGAGAACAGGAGGGTGTGGTTGCGCCGAGGGGAAGAGGCGAGGTTTTCCTTCGTGGAGAAGGCAAATCGTCCTAGGGGAGGTGTTATCTCGCCGCGACACACAAAGAATGGTCTTTTCAATCAATATGAGACAGAAAACGAGACGCTTTTGCGGTCCTGCCCAACCCGTTCGCTAGCCAGATCCGGTTTTCTTGTCCTACCTGTGATGAGGTGGACAGCGCGAGGGCACGCCCATGATGCGCACGTTAATGCTTCTCGATTGCGGTGGCCATCGATACATCTTCGCGAGGTTTTCTCACTTCAATTTTGGTGGTTGACTTCGACGGTGAGATGCAAACTAAGGATGATGACTTGGCGTAGTGGGATGGTGATGCAGCGGTGCTGATTACACATCGCATGTAGCTGTTGAGATCGGGGAAATGTGGTGGCCTCAACACATGAGTTATGGTGGTGCTACTCAAGCACTGGGTCTCGAGTTCCGGGGTGAAAACCTAGGTGACCTGAGTTGGTTATGCGTAGCAATGGCGATATTTTTATGCCGTTACGTTGTTGAAGGCATTGCTCGGATATTGTCGGACTGATTTTTCAGGTGAAAACCTCGATTCTAACCATAAGTGGTTGAATCCGGTGACGGCGGTGACTGAGCGTCGTTCCCTTCCCGAAGGCGTTGCCGTTGAAGAATCCCGTCATTCGCGCGGTGCCATGACATAGTTGGTGCGGATATGGTCATTGTTGTAGTTTTCCTATTATGGATTTGGTCACTCTGATTTTTTCATCGTCTACGCATGGCTTTGGTCTTATATGACTTTGCTATTTGTTGACGTGTTATTATGTGCGTGTGTTAGTGTTGGTTGTATGCATCATAGCTATGCAGAGACCGGGTGTGCTCATTATGTTTGTATCCTCTTGATGCCTCATTTTGAGCCAATAAAATACACTCTTTGTCGAAAAAGAGTGAGATATTTTTCCCATACAAAATGGATGCCATGCTGGATGTGTTTAGTAGCCAGTGGTATCCTGGGTTGGCAGAGAGGCACACGGGAGAGATGTTGTCATAGTACACCACGGTAGACTTGGCAACATCGTAGTGAAGCTCCTGAAGTAGTTGCCACAACAATGAGCACTGAGCAACAACATAGATTTAGCGAAAATGCGCTTGGCCTGGTTCGATTTGCCGTCCCGTGGCGAGGTAGAACAAGCCCACCGAAGAAATCGTGCAGAGGCAGAGATATTCCCACAACGAGAAAGGCACGAGAAGCACTCACTCATCCGTCCGTGGCACCGGCAGGACATGCATCTATGTCTGATCCTTTCCTGCGCGTGCCATCGGTGGTTGTTGGAATCTGTTGTTCTGGAAGTAGATTAGCCGGAAAAAGATCTGCACAAGAGATCTGGCTAGTGTCGATGAAGTGAAAGCGTAGAAAAATAAAAGGGATAAACATAAAAGGAGAAGGTCTCACATTACGACATATCGTTCCTACATAACTCTGATGGAAATGTTAGCGGAAGGGGATGCACTGCTACACGTGGTGATCCTCCACTGCGAATACCACCATTACGTTTTTTTGAAACTGAGACCGTAGAACAATTGTTCTACGGTAATTTCATTAAATAAAAAAAGTATTTGCAATGAAAAAAACAAATACAACTTTATCCCACTCCTGCTCACATTGGCAAATTAAAGGATCTGTTTAGTTCAAGTATTTAGTATCTCTGCTTTGCTCTGTTTTGACCTGAGTTGAGCTGCCCATAAACCTTCTTTAAGGTAGTGCTTCCAGGAGTTGATGTGTGGTGCTGCTGATCTGAAAATCTTGTCATTTCGGACTGACCATATCCCCAGCAGCTCATCAATACTATGTCTTGAGCAATCTCCTGAGGCAGTTGGCTGGTGATCATCAGAATTTCATCATTAGATAGAAATACCTCAGTGTCTGTTGGGTGTTAGGAAATCCCAGCATTGGAGAGCAAATGGGCAATTCCAGAAGAGGTGAGCAAGTGTTTCCTCAGTGTGATCTGAACATAAAGCACAGTTGTAGTCCTGGATGGTCATATTTTTCCTGTGGAGAAGGTTTCGGGTGTTAAGTCTATCTTATAGAAGCAGCCAGTAGAAGATCTTGTGCCTCAGTCTGCAAGTGGTGCTCCACAGGTCTTTGAAAATCTTGTGTGCAGAATTGGCACCCTTGAGCAGCTTGTACGTCTTCCTGGAGGAGTATTGCGGTGAGGACCAAGCATAGTGCCATTGATCTTTATCTTCAGAAACAGCTCTGCTGGAGAGCATGTCTTGAACCATGTTAAATTGAGAATAGGCCTGTTCAGACAGTGGTCTATGAAAGAGAAGGCTGATATCATCTTGACACTGCATATTCTCAAGAGTGGTGTTCTTGTCTATTGCAAAAGAATGAAGTTTTGGGAATCCATTTTGCAATGTCTGTCCAGTCCAGTTGTCTGACTAGAAAAGTGTGGTGTCACCTTTATAAGGTTTGCATTTAGCATGTATCTTGAAGGTGGGAAGTAGTTTCAGCAATGCTTTCCACCATAACGATCCAATCATCCTATCAACTGGCGCTGAATCTTGATAATAAGATTCCCAAATGACATTCACCCATGGAGTATCTTCTTTATTCATGAACTTATGCAAGTGCTTCATGAAGAGGGACTGATTGTGGGTGGTGATGTCTAGGACACCAAGACCACCTGATTCTTTGGGTTTACATACTTTCTCCCATGAGATAAGGGTAGGGCCACTGTCCTTGGTTCCATACTTTCTCCAAAAACATTGCTTCAGGTAGATGTTAATCTGTTTAACCACTGATTTGGGCAGCATGAGAGTGCACATGAAGAAAGTTGGCATACTAGAGAAAACTGATTTAAGTAGAGTGAGCTTGTCTCCAGTAGAGAGCATGGTGGAACAACTTAGCAGTCTGTTTTCAATCCTTGTCAACATGGGGACAAAGTCTTCAATTCTTGGTTTGAGATGCAGAGTGGCAGCCCTAAATATGTATGAGGAAATGACCCAATCTTGCAATCCAGTAACTGAGATAGAGTATGCATCTTGTCTGCAGGGGTGTTGTTAGGGATCATGATGGATTTGGAGTAGTTCACTTTGAGTCCAGTGTAAGTTTCATAGTGTAGGAGTAGGTTTTGAATCTGGCTTAACTGTCTAGCATCAGCCTTAGCTACCAAAATAGTATCATCAACATATTGTAGTATAGGGTAGTCTTGACAAGAATGATGTTGCACAGGAGATTCCAGAAGAGAAGGATTGAAAGAGATCTGCAGCCAGCACAAATATTAAAGGGGAAAGAGGGTCACCCTGTCTAACTCTTTTCTTGCATAAGAATTGTTTCCCAGGAACCCCATTGAGGAGGACTGAGGAGTAGCCTGTGGCATAAATCATTTTAATCCAACTTATCCATCTAGAGCCAAAACCTTTAGCTTGCAGAATATCAACTATAGTGTCATGATTGATCATATCAAAGGCCTTCTCAAAGTCAAGTTTCAAAAGGATTATCTCTTGCTTAGATTGGTGGCATTGATAGATATACTCATAAGTCCAAGCCAAGAAGTCCTGAATACACCTATTATTAAGGAAGCCATATTGGTTTTTATGGACCATACTCAAAATCACTTTCTGAAGTCTGTTGGCAAGAAGTTTGGTGATGATCTTGAGTGTGCAGTTGAGTAATGAAATAGGTCTGAATTCTGCTGGTGAGGAAGTAGAGTATTTCTTTGGTATCAATGTAATGAAGGAGTAGTTAATACTCTGAAGATTAACTCTACCATTGTGGAAGTCTGCAAGCAATTTATAGAAGTCCTCTTTAATAATCCCCCAATAAGCTTTCAAGAAAGTAGAGTTAAAACCATCAGGGCCAGGTGCCTTGTTAGCTGGCATGTTCTGTACCACCTCATCAATTTCCTTCTTTTCAAAAGGGGCTTCCAACTCTTCAAGATGTTGATGGTGCACAAGCAGGTGTTGGAGTTGTAAAGGATTTTGAGAAGGAGCCTTTGTACCCAGTCTGTCTTTAAATGCCCTGTATAAAATAGCAGCTTTGGCATGGTGTGCATGGTGCTCTGATCCATTTTCATCCTTGAGCATGTCAATACATTTGTTCCTGAATTTGATTGTGGCCTTTGCTTGAAAATACTTAGTATTAGCTTCTCCAACTTTAATTTGTCTGATAGTTGCTCTTTGTTTCCAATACAGCCTTTGGTGTTTCAACAACTTCTCCAAGTGCAATTTGAGGATCTCTCTGCTATTGTTTTCTACCAAAGTTAGGTCTCTCACATCTTCAAAGGTATCATAGCAGAGAATTAAAAATTGGTGTCTTCAATGATCTTTTTGAGATTGGAGATGTTTTTGGCCCAAGTCTTTAATCCTTTCCTCAACCTCTTAAATTTTGTGGCAATAGTTCTGGCACTATCCATGTGCCCCACATCCTGGTTCCAAATGGTCTGCACTACATCCTGAAAATCTGGGTGTTTCAGCCAGTAGTTTTCAAATCTAAGGATGTTAGCTTTGGGTATAGATGTACCAATCTTGATCATAATAGGAACATGGTATGAAGTTGTTTTTGCCAGAGGATGAGCAAAAGTAGCTGGGAAGTTCAAAGTCCAGGTCTCAGAGGTGAAACACCAGTCCATTTTTTTCAAAAGTGGAGCATCCTGCATGTTACTCCAGGTAAAGTTCCTGCTTTTCACAGGAATTTCAATAAGTGCTTGATTGCTAATGGCTTCATTGAAAGCAAACATGTCTGAGATACTGCCTCCCTCTCTACTTCTGTTGTGTGAATATCTGATGTAATTAAAATCCCCAAGCACCATCCAATTAACATCATCTTGTATTTGAAAATTCTTAAACCAATCAATGAAATTGCTCCTATCTGGTTGCTGACATGGACCATAAATATTGGATAGGATACAGGAATCTCCATTATGATTAGAGGTGAAATTGATTGAGAGGGAGTATTCATTGGAATGGAAAATTTGTCCATGAAAAACCTGTTCATTCCAGGCTACCAAGAGGCCTCTAGATGCACCAATAGAAGGGAGAAAAGAAAATTTATTTGTACTCTTGGGATAGAAATTTTTAATATAAGAACTGTCAAATTGTTCTCTCTTAGTTTCCTAAAGGCAGACAATTGTACACTGAGATTCTTCAATTTTGTTTCTGATTGCAGTCCATTTATCCGGATCAGTGATGCCTCTGACATTCCAGTTCAAAATAGTCCAATATCTAGCCATATAACATGTACAGAGTAGGCAAACATGTACTGTGAAAATACTTATGTCAGAGAATAAAGAAGGAGAATCTTTGCAGATCATAAAGTAGTAGTGGGCAAAGATTAATAACCCAAGGTGCTACTGTAACAATAATAACTGAGTCTGACACATTGAAGCATAGCAATCTCAGGGCACCTCTATTACACTGATCATGACACCAAAAGAACCATAGTGCCTACCAAACAAATTCAGACATTACAAACTGACAAGTTCTTAAAACATTGAGAGCTGGATGAGTCTGATCCTCAAGATAAAAATGCAACTTTAGAGGCCATATTACTACTAGCTAAGAAGCAACTACTGGAGCTTTATTGAATCAGCTACTGGGAGCCTTTGCTGAGTCCTTGCCAGCCTTGGGGCCCACTTTGGATGTAGTAGTGCTCTTGATCTTCTTGTGCTTCTTGGAGAGAAGTTCCTCAGAAGTATCACTTGCAGGCACCTTGCAAAAAGCAGTGTTAAGATTCTTAGCTACTTTTATTGGGATTGGTGGAGTTAAAGCATGACAGGCCATACAATTCCTATCTGTGCAGATGTTCTTTTTATATCCATTTGCTAATTTTTGCAATATGCAACTTCTCCTTACCTCAGTTTCTACCAAGGGCACTTTATCCTTCCTCTTCTTGTTATTGTGCAGAGCTGATGAGGAAGATGCCGCGGCTGGCATTTTTGAAGATGAGATTAAAGGAGAGGTTACTTCCTGCTCTTCTCCCCCTGTTGAGACACAATGGCAGTGGAAACAAATGATTCAGCAATTGGGCAGATCTTAGGGATAGCAAATGGTAGAGTACTGAGACCGCTAGACCCTTGTGAGATTATCTCCCAGACATTAGAATTCACAAACTTTTTGGCACAATCAAATTTATCAGGTGTGAGGAAATTAACTGACAAGAAATTGACCCAATCAACAGGTACCTGGATGATATCCTTGTCATTCTTCGAAGGAGCAAAGTGCTTTTTTCAGGTCTGAGCTCCCTCCTGACCTAGGAGCTCTACCAGCTGAGCATGATCAGTTTCCATAGTTGACAGCACTCGATCAACATCCGGCAAATTCAGTTGCACAAGACTTGTAGTGATAATATTGTGTTGATTGAGGAAAGCAGGTACGGGGCAACCAGGGGGGGTAGACAAATCAGAACAATTACCATTGGAGGAGGTATCAACCATACCATTTGGAGTTGTGGGGATATCATTCAAAGGTTGATCCAGTGGCACTGGTTCCATCTGCAGTTGTTATGTTTCTGTCCTCTTTTCTTTAGTTGCAGATACCAACAACTTTAAAGGAGCAGCACTAGAAGTAGAGGGCAGGTGAGCCAGCAACTCCATCTGCATGGGGTCCTCCTGTCTATCAACCACTTTGTTGCTTGGCTGCCACAGAATCACATCCAAACTCATATCAATAATAGGCTGCCTTGGGAGCTGGGGGCCCATAACTGCCTCCACATGGGGAGGATGGGCAGGCTCAAGTGCAGGGATAGGCCCATCTGCCAAATTCAAATCTGGTAGGAGAGGAGCCAAGGGCCCATTAGCTAAAGCATCAAAATTGGCACTGTGGCCAGATTGTCCCATGGATAGAGTGAGGCTACTATGATCAACGTTCTCATTAACTGGCTGAACATCTTCTTCCATGGGCCCCATAAGATCACTGAGCTCAAGGAATTCTCCAGGGTTGTTCACAAGCGAATCCCATGCATCAAGGATGATGATGGCGGCTCAGACTCCCACAGGGACACCGTGCCATCTTCTTGAATTAAATGGTGCATACCAGGTTACTGATATAATGGGAGCCCACACAGCTGCGCCCCATGCTTGAGCGGGCCAGACAGAGTGTCCGGCATAGGCTGCTAGTAGAGAGAGATGAACCAGACATTCTGTTTTGCCTCGGTTGATATACCTTTTCCCGCATACCTGGCTGACAAAGACCGCCTGATCCTCCACGTTCCTAAGGCCGACAGTTGATCTTATGTAGCTGTTTCTTCAGCCGTGTGCCGATGGAATTTACCCTTTTTTCGATAAAAAGTAGATTTTATTGGCTCAAAATGAAGCATCGAGAGGATAGAAACACTATGAGAACACATTCGGTCTTTGCATAACTAAGATGCACACAGGCAAAAGCAACACACACAAAATATTGCCAGCAACTTGCAAGTCAAAAAAGACCAAAACTATGATTAGGCGAGGAAACAAGTAAATAAAATCCAAGGTGATCAGATCTGCACAACCATAACAGTATCCATATCCACACTAATCATATCATGACTCCACAAGGAGGATGAAGACCATCAACAGCAATGCCTTCAAGAATGGAAAGGTGTTGACGCAGTCGCCATCACCGGATCCAACGATCAAATCAAGAATTTAGATTTTCACCCTAAAGAATCAGTCAGAGGATATCCGAACAATGCCTTCAAGAAGGTAACAATGCAGAAAACATTGCCATTGCTGCTGGAGCTCGAGACCGAGTGCACATAGCACCATATCGAGCTCACTCGTTTATTCTTGCCATTATTTTTCCGCAATCCGAGCAACTATATGCGATGTGCGACCACCACCGCTGCAGCCCCATCCTTTTGTATAAAGCCTTCGAACATAGTTTGTATCTCCTTGCTAAAGTCAATGACTGGAGCTAGAGAGATGAACCCTCTCCGAAGACCTCGCAGTTACCACCGCCGTCGTGGAGACATAGAGGCCACTTTAGCACAGTTTGCAGCCACTACCATCTGGCTGACCAGATCTTGATCACCACCACCACTATATGAGGCCATTACACCCATGTGGAGAGAAGCAAACCCCTCTGAATAGCCATGCGGCAAGTGAGCCGGGAAGCCAGATCTGGTCGTGAAATACCAAATCCAACCGTCCCATGCAGCTCCCGCCTACTACGCATTGGATCTCGGCAAGATGAACGGCCCGGCATCCTGAATTTTTTGGGTCGCCACCCCCGTCCACTATGGCCAGCAGCCACATCCGACAGCCAAGGGGCTTGAGCAGGAGCCTGATGCAGAGGGATGGAAGGCAACGGCAGCCAAGCGATTAGGGGGGCAGAGGCGTTGTTTTTGAGGGGGGATCTTTACAATCTTTACAATCAAGGCAACACCGTATCATTTTAGCAACACATCAACGTGTGTCAGAGAAGGGAACGTAAAAAGACACCATTTGTAAATAAGGTTTGATAATAATGAAAAGGCCTTCTATATGAAATAATAGTAGGGTAGGTGAAAAGCTAAACTCAGGCAACCGTGATCGACGACTCGGATCCCAGAGATCGGCTATGGGCATCTCCATCATCAAGTACTTCCATACTGAAAAGGTCTGAACTACAGACAATTATACAAAATTCAAATTGTCATGCACATCTGACAAAATAATATCGCAGTTTTAACATGTTTCATAATATTCTATTTTAGGAATTCCCAAGAAATATCAAGGTTCCTCGTTGCATTAAATGATCTCTAAGCATGACCGACAATATGTCCTCAATTAATTAAATTGCTATCAAATTGCAGCGACCGCGAGGACAGCTGCACTCCAACGATAGTAGTCACTTGTTTTGTCAGTGGGGTGCTCTCATTCATCCCTATGTACATATCTTACCTGTATTCCGTGTGTGGGATCCTAGATAATCAAGGAGATCAATACGCTTAAGGTTTTTAAAAAGAACATTGACACGATTCGTAGAAATTTCCTCTATAGACCTACAGTACACGACATAGCACAGTGGTTGCATCTTTGGTCAGCTAGAATCAGACCTAAGAAAGATAAGTTTGTTGTGGTTGGAAACAGCAACAAGACACTTTTCTAGAGCTCAAGTTCGCTCAGTCAACAAGCACCGAATGCCATCTTACTTAGCTTATTCAGGCATCAGCTCTGCCATCTCTGTGGCACTGCCAACTGCCTGAGGTGATGACGCACTAGACGTACTTCAGCACCCGTGATCAAGAGCTGAGGGTCGCTAGTTGCATACTGTTGGGACAAACCTGGTCCGGCGACGAACGCCGAGTAGCCTCCAGCGGCACGACCGCCAGACGAACCTCTTGTTGTCTCTCTTGCTCAAACGGAGATAGAAGAAGTGCTAGACATAGATTTTCAGATGACGTACGCCTCGCCGCATGAACGGCGCCACGCCTCGCCGCACGAACAACGCCACGCCCGCCGACAAACGGCGCAACGGCCGCACACACGGCCTTTCTTTGTCTCTTAACCGGGCACAATACCCCCATCTACAATGGACTGGATTACATGGCTTAAATAGCCAGACTCACCGGCCACCCCGCAGCCTGAACGCACACATAGCTAACTATCCTGGAGTCTGGAGTCTAACAAACTCTATCCATGCACCCACACAACGCCCACCTCCTAGAATATCTCAACCACATGCAACCATATCATCCGATGCATGCACGTAGCTAACAACTCTGGAGTCTAACCAACCTACGTGCATGACACACACAACCTAATCAACTGACTCAATCATGATTATCCTAACACATACTATGAGAAGGAGATGAATTGCAGCTCAAATCTCAGTCCGAGAGATCTATGCTGAGAAACGTCAAAAGACCAGAACATACAAGATCCAGAGGCTACCATCACACTACAGGTCTGTGAACAACAATGTCCAATGATAAGATTCTGCAAACTAGAGAGCTCGCAACCAATTCCGCATGCCTCTCAATCCCTCGAGCTGCTAGGCCATATAAGAACCATGAAAATCAACTTGATATTTATCTCTCCCTTCTTCTGTTGAACTTTGCAACAATTCTAGATGGTACTGTTATGCTTGCTCTATGCTACTGCATCTAGCCTTATAATATGGTTTGGCTTTGTCTAGGTGCAGATGTAGAGCATAATTGGTTCGATGCCAAAAATTGGCATGCAAATATTTGGCCAATGCCAAATGTTGGCTAGTGATTGGTTGACTACCAACTTTTCTTGTCAATCTCACAAAAAGTTGTCAAAATTTGATAACTTTTGAGTTTGCCAAATGTTGGCTTGCCAAATATTGGCAATGCCAAATGTTGGCATCAAACCAATTATGCTCGTAGGCCATTCCATAAGTTTTGTCATCTTCTGAACACTATAATAATGTCTACTAAGTAATGGCTGCATATTATTTATTGCGCCTGTGAGGGAGCACGTGATTCGTATCTATGACCACTTCTATTTTTTCTCTTAGACTTCCGGTGTTTGTGATTATGAAGCTTCAAAGCTAGGCAATATGGTTATCATGATCTCACAAAACTTGGGCTGCTAGCACACCATAGTACTTGCTTTACGAATGGAATAGAGAGAAGTGCATATTTCAACCCTGAACTCTTGCCCTACTATAATTTACAACCCTGAACTCCAATACCATCTAAGTTACAACCCCCAACTCTCAAAACAGGCCAGGATTCAACCCATCTCTCACTGTTGACCGGTTTTGACCCGTTGACTGGGTGAACTGTAAATTCAAATAAAAATCAAAAAGTATATTTCGATTGCCTATACCAATTTTCAGTTTACTTGGACATCTAACTAGCTCTCAGCAAAAAAGGTCAAATGTGGGGTCTGTGAAACAGTTAAATGTTCGGGCCGATTTTGACTTTCTATGCTGAGTGCTACTCAGATGTCCGAACGCGATCAAAATTGACACGGACATCGGTATTGAGTCTTTTTGCAAAACAAATTTCGAGAGCTACTCAGATGTACTAATTTTAAATTTTTTGCAAGTTTTTTTGAATTTACTGTTCACCTGGTAAAAAATCGATATTTTTTAAATTTTATTTTTTTTCAACCTTTTTTTTTTGAATTTCCTGTTCACCAGTCAATGGGTCAAAACCGGTCAACAGGGGGAAAGAAGCGTTGAAACCTGGCCTTTTGGGGGGTTGAGGGTTGTAATTTAGACGGTATTAGAGTTTGGGTTGTAAACTAGACTAGGGCAAAAGTTCAGGGTTGAAATATGCACTTTTCTCAATGGGGAATATTACCATGCAACAATCCCACCTCAAAGAAACAGTGCAAAATAACTGAACAAAGTCTAAATCAACCAATAAAAATCATATCACCATGCACGTCCGAAAATATAGTGCACTTTTGACATGTTTATTGTGCTAGTTCAAGAATTTTGCAATATCCAGGGTCGTTTATACATTACAAGAAGATATTGAAGACTGACCTGCAACCTCATCCGTGCCGATTGGTGGAAAGATACAAATGAACACTAGTAGGCTCATGTTATGTCCGCACGGTGACCTCATCCGTGCCGACTGATATATATTATGGAAACATTGTGGAAAACTAATAAAAACTATAAAGCAATGGTTCTCACGGGGAAGAGGGCAAGCTCGTAATCTCTGGGCTAGATTGTGCGACATTGAGTATTGACTAGTGGTTGGGGCCCGCCTTTGCGGGCCGCTTGAGAGAAAGCTATACGCACGTCATCATCATGTCAAAAAAGTTTAAAAATATTCTCGCATCGCGTGAACATCACAACCATCTTAAAAGGAAAAAGAAAAAACCCAGAAAAACTTCTCTCAAAAAAAGTCCCCTACCTTTTAAAAAAACTCTAAAAAGTAATTTCTCACCGTGACCAACCAGTATACGCCACATGGTGTAACCATTCTAGCGCCTCTGAATGGGTATCATAACCATCTTAAAAAAAAGAAAAAACGTAGAAAAACTTCTCTCACAAAAAATCTACCCACCATTTAAAAAAACTCTAAAAAATAATTTCTCACCGTGACCAACCAGCACGCGCCACATGGCGTTGCTAGTTGGCCACCATTCTAGCGCCTCTTAATGGGTTTAATATTTGATCGTGTACTGAAGTTATAAATATTATTCCCCTCTATTAGCAAACCTGCTGCAGATTTGAATGTAAGTTCAGACCGTAACTCCCAGTGCCTTGCCGGCCTCAGCTGACGGTGGCAATCCTTGGACATAACTCGAGAATACTTCCCCGCAAAAAAAAAAAAAAACTCAAGAATACTTAGCTTCAACGGCGATCTCTACAACTGCGGAATGCCCAAGGTCAGTCCACAAGCAAACTCACTTTACCGCACTTAAGAATTTGGTTGTAACTGTAAATACCCACGGGAGTGAATCTACCTGCGAAGTGGTTACATATATATGTTTCTCCAAAGATTACTCAAGTAGCTAGGATGTTCTGGATTTTATCTAATTTTATGCCGGAAGGGTGTTCTGGATATTACATAACTTCGATTACTAGTAGATTACTCGAGTATGGAGTGGTGATTCTAATTATCACTGACTAAGATAAAAGGGCTCTTACTGTTTCCTTGCCATACTTTCTCTAGCGAAGTTCATCCGGAAATGCTCTAACTTCTTCCAGTGTCAAACATTGCCAGAGTAGAGTGCACATTTATTGTATGCTGTAAAATTTAAATGAGTCCAACGAAATGCAAATGCCCTTCTGTTTTGTAGGCCTTAGTTTTTCTGTTTCTCCATTCAAACAGCGCTCCTGTACTAACTAGCTTTGATATTTGATAACAAAGGTTTCGGTGGGGCGTTGCCCTGCTGTACAGCTGAAAAAAATAAATGCAAAGATAATTGAAATATGCATGTTCGTATGGAGCAATATTAGTTTGCACCTACATATTGTGACTACTATTAAAAATGCAAGTCAATGTTTTCATGTCGCTTGGACAGTTGGCCTGTCATTCTGACATGGTTTTAATTTGCTAGGAGCAGAACTTGTGTATTCCATATATAGGGCCACCAGGCCAGTAAAGAGTACAGTACAGGTACAAGTACAAATACAAGAGGTTTATAAGGATACATGTTAGCAGCCGTGTGTCACCCACCCTTTAACTCATGGAAGTCAATGGTTTGGAGAACTTTTCTATTCCGTGAAGAATTTCTCTAAAACTTTACAGTCAGTGGTTTGGAGACTTTTTCTATTTTGTGAAGAATTTCTCTAAGACTTGGAACAGGCTAGTCAATTTGTGTGTAGACTCCATAGATACCCACAAACAACTTCCCTCGTCTACCGTCTCCTTGCTTGCCGTGGAAGCTGCTATATCTGCTGTTACATGTGAACTAGTGATTCGTTTCATCTCCTTCCTAATAAACAAGTACCATCCTCCTTAACCCATGCACAATCAGACGAGGAAAAGGCAGTGGAGAGGTTGCTCTTTGACCCATGCACAATCAGACGAGGAAAAGGTGGTGGAGAGGTTGCAACACTTCCTGATGAGAGTCGGCACCATGGTCGAGCATTCGGTACATTAACAACACCGGGATGATGGCGCAACTCAAGATGCTCTCGGAGTCCATTTATTGAGGACACCGCATGCTCGACACCTCGAGGTACCAATCTAGCCCTGCAAAACTTTGTAGGCATCGACGAGGTTAGCAGCAACAACCCCTGTAACAACAACTTCTATTTAGCAAAGAGTTATAGATGAACAACTGATAAGGTCACATACCTCGAGTTACGTGGGGCCTTGGAAATCTTAGAAATTGCTATTGATAAGATGGCAAAATTTGTTGTGCTTCTAAGTGGATGCGAGCACATCTCTCATAGGCCCTATGATGTTTACCTTTACACTGACAACTTCATGTTCAGCCAACACACTTAAAAGCAGATGATCTTGAGCTTCTTGTTGCAACACAATGATCCTCCTTGTTATCATGTACCAGCTATTCTTCCGGTCATTGGTGGTGCTGCAATGGGAAATAAAACTTTGGTTGCTCATGCATGTGGCGATGAAAGGGTTGGCTCATGATTCTTCTCTGTTTTGCACTTGAAAGGACACGAGATTTTGAAAATACTTGACCATGGAAGGACAATGGATGGAATGAGAATGTTGGTAGTTATTGAGTTTGCTTCTGATATAGGTGACGATGACTGGAAAAAATTCTAGTCATTTTTCATAGGAATGGACAGTAGAAGCAAGATGATCATCATAAGTAGACTCAATTTAGCCAAATTTGGATCGGTGGAACCAATTTTCCAAAGTGTTCTATCTTACGATGAATTGAGGTACCTTTTCAAGACATTTGCATTCGGAATTGTGGACCCTGCACAACATCCACTACTAGTACAAGTAGCAGATGAATTTGCCAAGGTGTTGCATGGTACGCTAGGTGCACTTGTCACAACAAATACATTTGCGGATGTCTTTAGAAGGAATCTCAGTGTTCAATATTGGCTTTGTGTATTTGACAAGAGGAAAGGAATGGTTAAATGAAACCTCTCCATGTATGGTGGACACCCAAGCATGTTTATAGGAGAAGGACATCCGGTCGACATAACGGACTTTGCTTTGCATCAACTTAGCATGAGACGTTATACAATTAATGGTTCAAGCAAGAAGAAATTACCAACTCTGACATTTGGGGAACTTATAGCAGATCATAGTGTCAAACCAAAGCAAGACTTTGTTCGCGTTTCATGGGAATCAAGAATACCCCTGCATAATTCATTTTCTCATTTTGTTTCTACTAGTCATGCTCAGGATACACATGCAGGTGGTCCCTTGTCAGGGAGGAAGCGACGACGAGTGTCCATCTAATTTTGTTTTTGAACCCATGTAATGTAACACTTGCATACAACGTGGTTACTGAAAAACAACCATCGTGCCTCTGAAATGATAATGAACATATGGCGATTGAGATGTGTAATTCCCTAAAAAAAACTATAGTACCTGGTAAAATCATCATCATTTTCTTTTCACGGAAAAAATGGTTATGATTTTACCTGAGCCGGTGGTCACCTTGAATTCAAACTCGAGGCGAATTGACAGAGAGAAGATTTTCTCCGAGTTAATTTCAGATCATTCTCACCCCAACCCTCCGTGTTTGTTACCGCCCATGTTGGCCTTGCCCAGGACTCACGCACATGCAGAAGAAGAGTCACACGAGCACACACTGGATACACAGAGTTTTCCGGCAACACATCTGCCTTTTCTCTTGTTCTTTTATCTTCTCACTATTTAATCATCTGGTCACAAGATTTTAAAATGAGAAACATGCAAAGCATAGGCCAAGCTGTTACAATAAATCTAAGACGCTCCGTCGATCTACCGAGGACCAAGCAATCCAACGAGCACGACACCGAGGTTTGTTAACGAGGTTCACCGATATGGCTACATCCCCGGGGCCTGACTACGAGCGCTCCTCTCCATGACACCGCTACAATACCGCACCCCGGCCGCCCGGGCGCCGGCACACGCGCCAGCTCCCTCGCGTGCCTGTGCTATTATGTTGGCATAGGTTACATCGTGTGTCTACCTCCGATATATATGAGAGGCCTAGGATACAAGTGTCCTATTAGGACACAACTCTTATCCTGTCTGCACACAGTCCAAAACCAAGTCCAACGGTAACCTACCTTGTACAGGAATATTTGACATAAATCTAACACAAGCCCCACAACAACTTGATCCGGTTTTCACTCCACTACTAGCCACTCTCAAGCACACCTTCGGGCACTAGCTCAGCTAACTAGGCCACTAAACCAGCCCGTGCTCACATGCACAAGCAGGCTACTCTCAAGGATAAACTCAACTCACATGTAAGCCTCAACTAACTCACCACACTTAAAGCTAGTTTTTTGGCTGCACATCCTCACGCACTTAGCTGCATGTACCGGTTAGTTACCAGCCCACAAGCACACTGACTAAGTAATCTGAGTATTGCTGCTATTGCACCTATGTACTCGCCTCCTGGCTTGCCGATCATATCACATGCACTCTCTATATCTCTGTGGCAAAGCATGCAAACACTAGTACTTGGCTTACTACTAATGGAAGTCTATGGCAACGATGCCATGCAATAAAGTTAACATGACCTAGACCTATGCAGTTAATACTCATAGCAAGATTAGTTCTAACAACCCATAAGCAAGCTCTACAAGTCTTACCTTTCACGAAAAAAACTAAGCATAAAGTTGCTTTGTTCGTACATTCCACCGGATAAAAAGGAAGTGCTGATATGTCTGCTCCGAGGTCACTTGGGTGCGAGAAACTAGGAACGAAATTGCTGTGCACACAATCTTTCATGCACGATTTTTGCACAACAGGATTTTGAAGGCACACAAATTACATAAAGAGGCAATCCAATGGTGTAGATGACTTGTCGTCTGTGGATCGTCTTTGAATTCATGGACTGCATAGCAGTGCTCAACTAGGAATGGTGCCATCCTTTGTGATCCCCGGCTAGCAACTTTGCAGCGCTACTAGAAGCGAGACCGAGGATTGTCACCAACTTTTGACACCGGAGCATTGTCACTTCCTACAAGCATATTATTGGTGTGGTGTGCCCTCCACGCCTGTCGATGTGCTTTTCACACCTGATGTGAACATATACTGACCCCACATTATAAATATTCATGGTGACCTTTGGCGGAGGCACCTGTATCATCTATATATTGTACTCATTTTTGTACGTTCCTTTTCACTTCACCCTTTGGATCCTCATAAGCATCGATGAAGAAAGCGATGGTTTTGCCGTCATCAAGTAGACGAGCAAAAATCAACAATAAGCAGCGGCACTAAAGAGTCTGAGACCTCAAGTTTCATGGCATAAGGAGAAAAAAATGAATCTAACTAGATGCATCGATTTTGTGGCAATTATGTCACTCTAATAGAGGGAGGAAGAGTGGACAAACTTATATATAGGTGGGATTTTTTACGGTACATCATACTACTGCAAATAGTGGGTAGTATATAATTGACCCAATGCTCATGATTGATCCCTGCTTTTTCTCTTGAGGACATTTTGGTAATTGTATATAGATGATTCTTGTGATGGTATAGAAGGTTAGGCAAGCATATTTTATACATACTCATCAACATAAATCTTTTCTTAAAGTCAGCCTCAAAGGATCTCGAATCCATGAAGCAAGAATAGAGTTTCCTGGTTAGTTAAGGAAAAACCGGGTGAAACCTGTCACAGCCCGCCTGCAAAGGCAATACACCCTGTGGGCGACCTGTCAACAGATGCAAGAAAGTACACATGCCTTCGAGGAGAAAAGCGTCGTCGAGGTTGCAACCCGGTGTCATCATCATCACACCTCCACGAGGTCATCCACATAAATTAAGTATCATGAATTCGTGATGCAAGTACTAAATTACAGTAAAGTAATCCTAATCAAGCCTCCTTTTCGGAAAAAACAATCAGAGGAAATACAGTTCCAAGGGGTGGAACACCAACGGAAATTATAAGAGTACAACCCAGAGCACATGTATTAGCTCCATGATTAACCAAGCCCAGAATAAAAAATACAATAGTGATGCAAATTAGGAAGTTTCTCAAAGAGTCGTTGAGAATAAAAACTTAATTGTTGCATGGCTCCCTTTCTATGCTGTCAGCGAGCAGAGAGGGGGAGGAGAACTAAATGTACTACTCTTCCATGTTGTGAGCAGACACAGAGATGGACAGCATGGCAGCAAATGCGAGCACCCGCCTGATCTGAGTGGTTGCCCTCAGGTCTCAAGTGCACAATTCGGTCAGAGCAGGATTTTATATGGCAAGGGTAGTGGAAGCAAGGTACTTTGCCAACGAGAGCAGCAGAGGTGCAAGCAATTCATTCCTAGCAAGCATGTAACAATTCGACACCGAGCCAACAACAAGCAGAAGCACACTATGTCCATGGAAGAGTAAGCACTCAATTCCCGATGACTCATGTTCTCTATCTAGTGCCTTTTTCCTTTCTTCCAATGGTTCGTTAAGCGTTCATGTAGGAGAGTAAGTTGCTGAGACTCCATGGGATGTATCCTACTCATGAAACATAGATAGAACATAGCACTTGGTGTTCATATTTATATGGAAGATATAGCCATGCATGATGCGGTTGTTTGAGACATTTATATAATATATATTTCACGAGATATTTGAGCATGCAAGATCTTGAGAAATAATTGAAGTCTTGAGTGTCATACCTAAGGGCATGTGCCATCTTTTATTTGGACTTGGTTGATACGTGTCCTTTCAAATTCGAACGAAGTCGCTCTGAATTTAATTCACAATAATTACATGTTCCTTGAAAGAAGGAAAATGACTCGGCTTCTGACACTTGCTCTCTATCACATGCATGCATTCATGCATGCAACGGCACAACCTGATCGCTGCTCTTGCATGCGGATTCGGCTTGCCTGCTCCCTCCCCATGCGTTAAGGGCATTAAGCCTTTCTTGTATTAGGCGCAATGGCGTTAAAAAATTGACCAGAGCAGATTGGCCCTTCGCTTAGAAACAAAAGTGCTCGACATACAAAATTTTACAAGCTTTTACAAGCTCTTTCCATCTAACAACCAATCACAAACCTCTCCCCCCCCCCCTGATTTTCAGAGGGGTGGGCCGTTCCGCTCACTTGTTGACCAATAAAAACTAACCCACTTGTAAAAGCCTGTAAACTGTTTGTACGTGTAGCATTGCCGAGTAATCCGGGATGGAGGAAGTAGTACCTTTCTTTTCTTGTTTCATCCAAAAAACTATGGGCAAGCTAATTAAGAATTCGCTTCACCCGCAATTTTTTTAAGAATTCGCTTGACTCCTAGTTCCTAGTGCATAAGCGAAATTAAATCAGCATTCACATAGTCAAAGAAGAGATGACATAAGACCATGTTGTGAAGCTGGACTAATCTTGATGCTCCATAGAATCACATCGAAAATATTCTAGAAAGACTTGACATGTTGGTCATGATAGTGGTAAGATATGCATTCCTTGCCCAATAGGAACATGTAAAGATTGTACAACAGTGGAAATCATAATCATTCCAGACAAGGATAAAGTCCATAACTCATAAGTAACACAATGTATTAGAACAGAAAATTCACAATATTTAAGACCCAAGTGATATCAGAAACCCAAACATCCAATACTTAGGAGATGGAGCATTTGACGGAGAAGATCACGGTTATGACATACTTTTGTCTAATATTGTCGGATAAAGTCTAGTATATTGCTCCCATAAGGACGTAGTTCCAGCCAAATGTATATCCAAACCCAACTCTGCAGCCATCGCTGATAGGAAAGGTTACAAACCAGGAAAATAATTATTACATCTTAATCCCTTCCTTATATTGTTGTAGTCAAGTAATCTAGGGGCACGTGCTTGATTTGCTTCCCTCAGAGGCTGTCCATTGTGGTCCACATTTTTTTGTTGCATTTGTCATAACAAAGAGAGAGAAAAAAAATCCATTTTACTACCCTAAAGAAAGTTGGTAGTTCATTTAACCTCCTGATCTTTATTCTGCTCCCTTCACCCTTTAAACAATCTCATACCAGCCAAAACCAGTCTCTGGGTGGTTTGCCTTGACTGGGTGCTAATGTGGCAATGGTCAATGGTGGTTTTGACCTGCGGATGTGTCTCCCTCATCACGCTAGGCTGAGGTAGAGCTCTCCGGTCGGGCGAGGCGATGGACGCGAGCATGGCTGCAGGCCACTATGCTCCTCGCCAGGGCCTCCATGTCTCCATGGCCTGCACCCGGAGCGCCCAGTTTATATGGGAGCATGTTGAGGCTTGCCGGCCATGACCACGGCAGCGCAGGCTCGGGAGTGAGTGCGGGCAAGCAGGGGTTGACCGCGGCAAGCGCACTCATCGGTGGCAAAACTCCATGTTGTGGACGTGGTCATCGACGTTTTCTCCTAAAGCTCACCCTGCATGTACCAAGCACAACGCACGGACACAGTAGCACTAAACAAATCACACGCACGCACTCGCTTGGGGAATATGACGAGCTGTGCCGAGCGAGGATAATGCAACATGGTCGTCAATGGACAGGACTTATGCCCCTATCCATTTCTTTTGGGCATGAGCACAGGGGGCTCATCCGGAGTTCCATTGCGCCACACGCTGCAGGGCAGGGTCGGTAGGGGCACAGCTACGACGGCCAAACCTTGCACGCGGACGTGACAGAGGGTAGGGGAAGCAGAGCAACACACGGCTAAATTTTGTGTTTTGACCCTTTTCTAAAACCTATTCGAGATTTGACTCTAGTTTGAAATTTTTTCGATATCTGACCCTTTTGCTACCGCAAGAGACCATGACGGTAGGGTATAACAGCTTACCGCCAAGGTCCCTGGCGGTAGGGTTGCATGCCCTACCGCCAAAAACCTCCTAAGTATTGAACACAGTGCGTGCTCGTGCCTACCGCCAAGCACCTTAGCGGTAGGGTTGTGCAGGCTACTGCCATGCCGGTTGACGGTAGCGATGTTTCCTATCGCCAAAGTCCCTGGCGGTAGGCTGTTAGACCCTACCGCCATGAACTCTGACGGTAGCAAAAGGGTCAGATCTTAAAAAAAATTCAAACTAGGGTCAGATCTTAAATAAGTTTCAAAAAAGGATCAAAACACCAAATTTTGCCGCAACACGCCACACCAGCGATGGGAGGCTCCTCCTACGGCAGAGAACACACCCGGATGCACCTTCACCCCTGCCACACCACGTGCACGAGTGCTTGTTCAGCAAGGGACATCAGCAGTGTTGCGTCTTTCATGGATGGAGGACGGACGTGGGTGCACGAGGTCGATGCTGACGCCACAGCTCGCAAAGCTTTGCTTCGAGGACACCCTCACATTCCTCTCATGCCACTCGCTCTACTGGCCAAATCAATTGGTGAAATCCACACAAAATAGCTCGGAATCGACCGAGGATCACCGGATACTTCCGCCGTCGGGAGCGACGATTCTGATGGTCTTCGAGTGATTCAATGATGGGTAGCTGGAAGAGAATGACGCGTTCAGGATGACTCAGGGTGGTGTCTAGCAAGGATAACGTCGATGGAGCTTGGGCGTGCGTGCTCCTCTGCCAGAGACGAAGAAGAAGGCGAAAGGGGAGAAATTAAAGCCTGTATGGCATTACACTGCGGCGCAGGCAGCAGCAGAGAATCCCGAGCGACAAGTCGAGAATAGTGGGTGATGCCCGCAACTGCGGCAGTGGGTCACGAAAGCGACGGCGGCAGATCAAGACCCCATTTTCCAATTTCTTCCCAGCAGTGGCACCGTACAAATCCCCACCTCACAATATGGCCCCATGGTCAAATACTGCTTTGACCTCATCCACATCAGCAAAGCACCTAATGAACCCACCTAAGACCATTATTTAACTGTATTGGACAGACTAGTACAAATGCCCGTGCGTTGCACCGGGCAAACTATTAAATATAAATTGCTCCATCATGTGCCATTATGCAGCATTTTTAACATTTTTTTTCAAACGTCAGAAATAACGTCAATGTAACCTTTGAATGTAGCAATTATGATCTTGATGCACCGCTATCTAGCAGTGTTTGTGCAACAAGATTGTATTGACTGAAATTGCTATCTTTCCTCTAAAAGTAATAGAAATAAGGCAACTTGCAAAAAATAAGGCTCGACAATGCTTTCATCTTTGGTGACGACCGACCCTGCTTGTCCTTCTACTTAAAAAACGCTATGTTAGACTTGACCAATTGTTAATACCAATCCGGCAGCAATAACTACTACTAATGCATATTCATATCCCAACATTCACTGCGCCCCTCGCATTCAAGCTCTTGCTTTGTCCTGCGGCCTGCCCTCTAAGCAAAAGCAAGATCTAGACAAGAGTGAAAAGCAGTCAGAATATTAATAATCTAAAAAGTCCTTCCTTGGTTGTGTAGCTCCTTCCTAGGTCGCCACAACAGGACAGTCTGATACAAGCCTTTCCTAAAAAAAAAGAACCCGATACAAATTATGGAATGCTAGTAATTATGAATAATTTTTAACAGAGATGTTGTCGATTGTCATCACTGACCACACAAAGTTGAGTGCCTGAGTCAAGCATAAAATAACATCTCAAACGAGGTTAGATCAAAATGTCCGTTCAAGCCCATGTAGCCACATCCCACAACAAAAGTTCATCCAAATAGAGGTCAACAAGAAAGGCACATATAATGGCAAACATGGGCACATGAAATGGAAGTACATGACTACATAATCTATCAAAGAAAAGAAAATACAACCCTGATGAGGAAACCGGTTCATACTGTTACACTCTAAAAAATATTGAAGAAAAAAACCAGAAGGTCATTTATAGCCTCTGGCAAACTTTTGAAGATAAATCAGACTGAAGTGTTATCGCTTAGAGTCTATCCAAATCTATTATATATAAAAAGTTCTTGACGGGTTAACCGGAAAAAAAGATAAATAAGTTAGAAATTACCACAATAATTAGAAACATATCGTCGTTGATTTGGTGGACCCATAACTTAAAAGATGTAATTAATGGATTAGATCTAAGTATGCTTTATCTCAAAGAGAGAAAAAAACTGCAGCTATCCTTAGCATGTACGAGCTGCTCTATCCGAAAATAAGTATTACGTGCAGTTCTGAGATTTAAAGAATATAGCGTTACCTTACGTGCATGCATAGGAGTAGGACTTCCTTCGAGAAAAATAAATATAAAACCTACATGGTAACATGCATGCATAGGACTTCTCTTAAAAACAAAAATCTACATGCATGCATGACGTGGGCATATTCCTTTCTAGATGCGTACATCCATACATGCTTATATGGATGCATAAAGAAATAAAAAAAGTACATGCGCTGCCGCTAGACACACTAGTAGAAAACAGGGCTATGGTCCAGGCCGGTTCAGCCCATTAGTCCCGGTTCAGTCTAGAACCGGGACCAATGTGGGCATTGGTCCCGGTTCGTGAGCCCAGGGGGCCGGCCGGGCCAAGGCCATTGGTCCCGGTTCGTTTGGACCTTTTGGTCCCGGTTGGTGGTTCGAACCGGGACCAATGGGCCTCGCTCCTGGCCCACCACCATTGGTCCGGGTTGGTGGCTTGAACCGGGACCAAAGGCTCCCCTTTAGTCCCGGTTCATGCCACCAACCGGGACCAATGAGGTGCCTATATATACCCCCTCGCGCAAGAGCAGAGCACAGTGCTCTGTTTTTTCTGGCCGAGGGGGAGAGGGCTTTGTGGTGCTCTAGCTCATCTCCTATGCACATGAGGTGTTCGATGGAATGCCCGAGCCACACTACTTAAGCTTTCTCCTCTCGAAGCTCGACCTTCAAGCTCCATTTTCCTCGAGATTTGTACACTTCTATTAATTTGGACACTTAATTTTATATAATGCACGCACAGATGAACCGGCAATGGATGTACGGTGACAGACACACCCGCGAGTACATTAAGGGCGTGCATGAGTTTCTCGATGCGGCTGAGGCAAACAAGCAGAATGGTTTTATGTGTTGTCCATGCACTGAATGTGGGAATACGAGGTCTTACTCTAACCGGAAAATCCTTCACTCCCACCTGCTTTACAAGGGTTTCATGCCACACTATAATGTTTGGACGAGGCACGGAGAAATAGGGGTTATGATGGAAGACGACGAAGAAGAAGAGTACGATGACAACTATGTGCCCCCTGAATACGGTGATGCTGCCAACGGGGGGAGCTGGTGAAGATCAAGAGGAACCAGACGATGTGCCCAATGATGCTGCCACGGGTGAAGCTGCTGAAGATCAAGAGGAACCAGACGATGTGCCCGATGATGATGATCTCCGCCGGGTCATTGTCGATGCAAGGACGCAATGCATTAGTCAAAAGGAGAAGCTGAAGTTCGATCGCATGTTAGAGGATCACAAAAAAGGGTTATACCCCAATTGCGAAGATGGCAACACAAAGCTCGGTACCGTACTGGAATTGCTGCAGTGGAAGGCAGAGAATGCTGTGGCTGACAAAGGATTTGAGAAGCTACTGAAAATATTGAAGAAGAAGCTTCCAAAGGATAACGAATTGCCCGACAGTACATACGCAGCAAAGAAGGTCGTATGCCCTCTAGGATTGGAGGTGGAGAAGATACATGCATGCCCTAATGACTGCATCCTCTACCGCGGTGCATACAAGGATCTGAACGCATGCCCGGTATGCGGTGCGTTGCGGTATAAGATCAGACGAGATGACCCTGGTGATGTTGACGGCGAGCCCCTCAGGAAGAGGGTTCCTGCGAAGGTGATGTGGTATGCTCCTATAATACCACGGTTGAAACGTCTGTTCAGAAACGAAGAGCATGCCAAGTTGATGCGATGGCACAGTGAGAACCGAAAGAAAGATGGGAAGTTGAGAGCACCCGTTGACGGGTCGCAGTGGAGAAAAATCGAGAGAAAGTACTGGGATGAGTTTGCGAAGGACCCAAGGAATGTATGGTTTGCTTTAAGCGCGGATAGCATTAATCCTTTCGGGGAGCAGAGCAGCAATCACAGCACCTGGCCCGTGGCTCTATGTATGTATAACCTTCCTCCTTGGATGTGCATGAAGCGGAAGTTCATTATGATGCCAGTTCTCATCCAAGGCCCTAAGCAACCCGGCAACGAAATTGATGTGTACCTAAGGCCATTAGTTGAAGAACTTTTACAGCTGTGGAATGGAAACGGTGTACGTACGTGGGATGAGCACGGACAGGAGGAATTTAACCTTAAGGCGTTGCTGTTCGTGACCATCAATGATTGGCCCGCTCTCAGTAACCTTTCAGGACAGACAAACAAAGGATACCACGCATGCACGCACTGTTTAGATGACACTGAAAGTATATACCTGGACAAATGCAGGAAGAATGTGTACCTGGGCCATCGTCGATTTCTTCCGACCAACCATCAATGTCGAAAGAAAGGCAAGCATTTCAAAGGCGAGGTAGATCACCGGAAGAAGCCCGCCATGCGCACCGGTGATCACGTGCTTGCTATGGTCAATGATTTACACAACGTAATCTTTGGAAAGGGTCCCGGTGGACTAGCTGTTCCGAATGACGCTGAGGGACACGCACCCATGTGGAAGAAGAAATCTATATTTTGGGACCTACCCTACTGGAAAGACTTAGAGCTCCGCTCCTCAATCGACGTGATGCACGTGACGAAGAACCTTTGCGTGAACCTGCTAGGCTTCTTGGGCGTGTATGGGAAGACAAAAGATACACCTGAGGCACGAGAGGACCTGCAACATTTGTACCTGGGCCATTGGTCTCGGTTCATGGCACCAACCGGGACTAATGCCCACCTTTAGTCCCGGTTGCTGCCACGAACTGAGACTAAAGCCTCTTCGATATAAGGCCACACTTTGGAATTTTTCATTCTCATCTTGCAGTTGCCGCCCCTGACGCCGCCAGGCTGCCCCGACGCCGCCCGCCCCCATCGTCGCCGTCGCCCGCGCCCATCGTCGCCGTCGCCCGCGACGCGCGCCGCCCCGGCCCGCCCCCGTCGCCGTCGCCCTCGTCCCTGCCCCGACGCGCACCGCCCCGTCCCGCCCTCGCCGTCGCCCGCGCCGGCCCCTTGCCCGACGCCCGCCGCCCCGGCTACCGTCCCCGTCACCGCGTGCCGCCCCGAGCCCGCCGTCCTCGTCGCCGGACTCCAGCCGTCGCCGCCCCCCTCAAAGTGAGCCCCCCTCTCGAGTGCCACTCTTGCGCCCGAGCGCCCTTGCTCCGCCCCTGCGCCCTTGCTCCGCCCCTGCTCCGCCGGCCCCGAGCGCCCGAGGAGAAGTAGAGGAGAGGAGAAGTGGAGCAGCAGCAACGCGTTGTCCACTTTTCTGAATTTTTTGGAACAGGAGGAATTTTTTTGTCCATATAGAAGGTGTTTGATGAAATGCTAGATGGCTTTGGGCATTTTTGGAATTTTTTAAAAAAATTTGTGGTGAGGTACTGATGCAAGACAAAGGCGATGGCAAAATTTTAGAATTTTTGGAGAGGTTTAGAATAGGTTTTCAACAAGTTATTTGAATCCGATTCAGATTTCATTTGAATGAAATTTGAAAATTTTGAACTATAGATCAGAATATGCTAAATATGCCAAAAATGTTTTTTATATGATTTTTTTTTCATATATGTATTCATTTTTTTATTTAGGTTGTTAATTAGTAGATATCGATTTTAGGTTAGTGTAGAGGAAAAAGTAAAATAAGGAAAAGGAAGAAAAGAGGAAGAAGGAAGAAGAAGAAGAAGAAAAGGAAGGAGTGGAAAAAGGAAAATAAGAAGAGGAAGGCTTCTTTTTTTTTCTTCGATCTTCTCCTCTATTTTGTTCATGGATATATGCTAAAGAAAACGAGGGGGGTGATAGATGATGATGAGGGGTCGAGAGTGGGACGAGAGGTCGAGAGGTGTCGAGGGGAGAAAAAATATGTTATCAGGGACGAGGGTCATCGAGGGGTCGAGAGAGGGATGAGGGGTCGAGAGAACTAAATAAGAAGAAGAAGAGGAGAGGAAGAAGAGGAGAAATAAATAAGAAGAAGAAAAAAGAAGGGGAAGAAGAGGGAGAAGAAGAGGGAGAAGAAGAAGAGGAAGTCTTCTCCTCTATTCTTTCTTTTCTTCTTTTTTCTTCTTCTTCTTCCTCTTTATTTTATCGGGAACGAGGGTCGTCGAGAGGTCGAGGAGCGGTAGAGGAGAAACCCTAAATAGAAAGTATCATCGGTGTGAGATACATGTACCGTCGGTGTCGGACACTACACCCACATCCCACAAGTGGCGCGGGCTTCGACGCCCACGTCACTTGTGGGACGTGGATGTAGTGTCCGACACCGAAGGCCACATGTATCTCACACCCACGATACTTGCTAGCTATTTAGGGTTTCCTCTACCGAAAAGAAGAGGAGAAATAAATAAGAAGAAGAAAAAAGAAGAAAAAGAAGAGGAGAAGAAGAAAGGAATAGTGGAGAAGAAGAGAAAATAGAATAAATAGAATATATATTCTATTTTCTCTTCTTCTCCACTATTCCTTTCTTCTTCTCCTCTTTTTTTTTCTTCTTTTCTTCTTCTTCTTCTTCTTCTTCTTATTAGCCGGAAGTAGAGAGAGGTTTCCTAGTGTCAAAGTATTGAAGAAATCCATGCCTTCATCATTAGCCAGAAGTAACCAGGGCATGTTGGTACGAAGTTCTGCAAAGTTATTCTGGAATGGAGTCCCGGATAGAATAATCCGCCTTTTGGTACGAATTCAGCAAAGGCCTTCCAAATAGCGATATTCGGAAGGCTCTTGCTGAACTTTGTACCAAAAAGCGAATTATCCTATCTGGGACTCCGTTCCAGAACAACTTTGAAGAGCTTCGTACCATCATGCACATGTTACTTTCGCCTAATGATGAAGACATGGTTTTGTTGAATCCTTTGACACTAGGCAACCTCCCGACCCCTCGGCGATCCTCTCGAACATGAGAGGAAGAAGAGGGTCGTCTAGGGGTCGAGGGTTCCAGGGTCGTCGAGGGTTCGAGGGGTCGAGGATCGCCGAGGGGTCGAGAGAGGTTTCCTAGTGTCAAAGTATTGAAGAAATCCATGCCTTCATCATTAGCCGGAAGTAACCAGGGCATGTTGGTACGAAGTTCTGCAAAGTTATTCTGGAATGGAGTCCCGGATAGAATAATCCGCTTTTTGGTACGAATTCAGCAAAGGCCTTCCAAATAGCGATATTCGGAAGGCTCTTGCTGAACTTTGTACCAAAAAGCGAATTATCCTATCTGGGACTCCGTTCCAGAACAACTTTGAAGAGCTTCGTACCATCATGCACATGTTACTTTTGCCTAATGATGAAGACATGGTTTTGTTGAATCCTTTGACACTAGGCAACCTCCCGACCCCTCGGCGATCCTCTTGAACATGAGAGGAAGAAGAGGGTCGTCTAGGGGTCGAGGGTTCCAGGGTCGTCGAGGGTTCGAGGGGTCGAGGATCGCCGAGGGGTCGAGAGAGGTTTCCTAGTGTCAAAGTATTGAAGAAATCCATGCCTTCATCATTAGCCGGAAGTAACCAGGGCATGTTGGTACGAAGTTCTGCAAAGTTATTCTGGAATGGAGTCCCGGATAGAATAATCCGCTTTTTGGTACGAATTCAGCAAAGGCCTTCCAAATAGCGATATTCGGAAGGCTCTTGCTGAACTTTGTACCAAAAAGCGAATTATCCTATCTGGGACTCCGTTCCAGAACAACTTTGAAGAGCTTCGTACCATCATGCACATGTTACTTTCGCCTAATGATGAAGACATGGTTTTGTTGAATCCTTTGACACTAGGCAACCTCCCGACCCCTCGGCGATCCTCTCGAACATGATGTAGTGTCGTTGTTGTCGATATATACCCCCTCCCGATAGCTTACTATGATTAGGTAGCTAGTTCTACGTTTGGCACTAATATATCCATCTGTCATGTTTGAATAATAATTGCCATGTTGCAAATATTTGTAGAAACTATGGACACCGCCCTTGACGAAGCAACAAAAGAAGCGTTGTTGAGGGACATAATCGCAGAAGGAAGTGATGCCATCTCGTTGTTTCTCAACGAAACCGATGGTCTGGAAGGAGAGGGTGAACAAGCTGGCTACGGTGACCTAATGCCGGTGCAAGAAGAAGAACATGAGGGCGGCTCCGGTGACCCAATGCCGGTGCAAGAAGGAGACCGTGATGACGGCTCCGGTGATCGAACCGAGTCCGGCCAGGTATATATATTAGTTAAGCCTATGCTGACTAGCTGATTGATGCATTCATTGTTTTGGTATGTACACATATTAATTAAGTCTTTGTTCTTTTTTCTGGCCCTCCGAATCGAGCACAACTTTGGTAAAGAGACGAGGCCCGAAGAAAAAGTTGAGCTCGGATGAAAAGTTTGAGATCATAGCAATCGCGCCCAACGGCCAACCTATTGAACCCCTCCGGACAAAGAGCGCATTTGTTGCTCAGTGCAGGGTTCTGGTTAGGGACAAGATCCCGATAAGCATCCAGCAATGGTTTAAGCCGGCTACAGAAGACCCTGAGGTGTCTTATGTCAATGATATGCAGAAAAATGATCTTTGGACTGAGCTGAAGTCAAATTTCACCCTACTGCCTGAGGATAATCCAGAGAACCCAGTTAAAGAGAAATTAATCAAGTTTTTGCTCTGAAGAGGATGGCAGAACTATTCAGGAGGTGGAAGAAAGAGCTGAATAAGTTTGTGGAAAATAATGAGACACCAGAATTCAAGGGCAGATATGAGAAGATCAGAGATCACTGGCCCGCATTTGTGGCCCACAAGACATCAGAAAAGAGTAAGAAGATGCCGGCGACAAACAAGCAAAATGCTGCGAAGAAGAAGCTTCACCATCGCACGGGGTCAGGTGGCTACCTCGTAGCCCGGCCTAAGTGGTCCAAGAGTGAGAATGATCTGGTTCATAAAGGGATCGAACCAGAGACAAATAACTGGCCAGACCGTTGCCGGACTTGATTCTTCGGGGCTGGCGGAACCCTGGACCCTGAAACAGGGAAGTGCATTTGGACGAACGATCAAATGGACATACCAGTCAGTAAGCTTAAGCAGTATATCGAAGCAGCGCAAGAAGGGACGTTCTTTCCAGACAGAGAGAACGACAAGCTCACAATGGCCCTCGGGAATCCTGAGCACCCTGGACGGACACGAGGCACGCCAGGCTCCGTTCCGTGGAAGGTTGGGTTTCCGGATGCAGGCGGTTACAAATCCCATGAGAGGAGGAAAAAAGTGCAGCAGACCCAAATGCAGGCGCTGCAAGCAAGGGTGGATGTGATAGAGGAACGAGAAGCAAATCGCAGCAAACGTACTGCCGAAGCCTCCCCCGAAGCTACCCCGCCATCTCAGCGCAGAAGCAGCGTGGCTTCCACCGAGCTGCTTCAGCCAGAGCATGCCTTGACGGCTCCTGCCAGCTATCCCGTGGATGCTATCACGGAGTCTCAAAATTGCCACCTTATGACGCAATGGATGAATATGAAGGTCAAGGCGGCTGTTGGCTCTGTTTATCCTACTGAACCCGGCGCAACTTTTCACTGCCGGCCGATTCCAGAAGGATATGCTAGGGTGATGGTGGATGAGATAACGGAGGGATTTGAGGACCTCCAGCTTGACCACCCTACCGGTGAAGGGGAGACTCGGCTGGGGTCTGCTTTGAAGACTCCATGCCTATGGCGGAAGGAGCTCATCAACCTTCCGAACTGGACGCCTCCGCCTCCTCCTCCTCCTCCGGCGAGTCAGGGCACTCCGCCTCCACCGCCTCCTCCTCCGGCGAGTGACGATCAGGGCCCTCGGCCGGCTCCTTCTCCGGCGTGTGGCGGCACTCCGCCTCCTTCTCCGCCTGCGCCGACGCGCCCGAGCAGCCAGCCTCCTCCTTCTCCGCCTCGTCAGCAAGGGCGGAAGAGACCTGCCGCCGCTCCAGCTGCTCCGGCGCGTCGTAGTCCTTCTCCTCTGCCGCTTAAGCAAGTAAAGAAGACAACTGCTACGTCTGCTCGGTCGGCGTCTAGTAGTACAACCAGAGGCGGGAGGACATACAGATTCGGTCCTTCTCTGAAGACTCCAGAGAAGTTACCATACGAGAGGACCCAGGAGGAGAACACCGAGATCGCGCGAGAAGAAGTGAAGAAATTCTTTGAAGGGGTGAAAGCAAAGAAACATCCACCTCCGGAGGAGAAGGTAGATCGGGTGAAAGTGAAGCGCACTCTGGCTGCCCTGACAAAACCACCGAAGTCTGATCCGCCGAAAGGAAACTATGACCGCATTATTGGAAAAGAATTTGCCGAAGCGGAGCGGTCGGGAAGTACTGTCAGTGATCAAAGGCTGAAAGAACGACGAGCTGGGAAACAAATTGCCCAGCTCGGCGAACAAGCGAAGCAATCGTGCCCCCCGCTCAAGGTGCCTAGCCACAACGTCGATAATGATCCGAGGATGGTGCCCGGTTATAGCAATCTTGCAGATTACCTGCCCGACGAAGTACATTATGAACCCATGTACGTGCAGATACAAAGATACGAGTACGGGAAGCCTCTCGTCAAAGATGAAAGATCTCTATCAACGATGATGCGAAGATTGCATGATTGGTACCTGAAAATCTGCAGAGACTCTGGGGGGAGGAGTACTTTGTATGCGAGAGTTAAACCGGAGCATGACCTCGTTGGAATTGATCTGTTGCCTTGTTCCATTTGAGGAGTTCTATCAGTTTTTCAATCAATTGGCCTTCGATAAAACAATGGTCGCCTGCTACTGTCTGTAAGTAGTACTACTTCTGTCATTAAGTTTCTCTATATAGCTTAGCTCTTTCATTGCATGTATTTATAATCATCCTCACTATATTATGCAGATTGAAGATCGTCGAATTGAAGAAAAGACAAGTCGGTGATATTGGGTTCATTAACACATATCTCATAGATGCAACCCAGGTTAAACTTCATGCCGCAGCTACCGAGGCCAGCTTGCTACGATCGTTCGTAATAAATCAAAACAAAGATATAATACTCTTTCCTTACAACTTCAGGTGAGTGTTACTGTCTTGTGCGTATTCGGTTTCCCTTATCTATTAGTCAAGGTTATAGTAATGTAATTGATGAGTTATGCATGTGTGTGCAGTTATCACTATATTCTCCTAGAGATTAAGCTTGAGCAGGGAGTAGTAACCGTCTTGGACTCTAAACGAAAAGATCCCAAGGAGTATGCGGACATGACTGAAATCCTCAAGAAGTAAGTTAAATCGATCATTATCCACCATATCAGCAACTTTGTTCATTTCCTGATATCAAGTAATTGTTTTCTTTGTCCGGCAGGGTTTGGAGAAAATTCACCAAAATAGTTCCGGGACTGCCGAAGGAGCTGGAATTTAGACACCCGAAAGTAAGTACTATAGTAGCATGTTCCGCGCATCTCCTAGTGATTCAAGCGCTAGTTTCATCAATACCATTTAGCATTCTTGCTTATCAGTTTGATTGACCTCTATTTCTTGTAAAGTGGTTGTGGCAGGAACAAGGGAATGATTTCTGTGGATACTACATCTGCGAGTCCATCCGCCACACGACCTGTGAGCGGGGCGGGTACTCTAACGAACAATATGAAGTACGTTAATAACAACATTCACAATTTTATTTTATTACCATCATTTGTGTTGAGTTTCATTCATTTATATATATATATATATATATATATATATGTATGTATGTATTGACCCCTTCTTCAAATTAGATGTTTCGGAAGCGGGATGAACTCCTAGCACCAGCTCGCATGCGAGCAATTCAAGAGGAATTGGCGGCATTCTTTCTTGACCACGTGATCCCTGAAGACGGAGAATTCTATGTGGACCCTGAGTCCGTATGATTATATTTGTAAGAGATAATTATTGTATATATGTAGCCGGTAGTGTCAGATAGATATACGAGAACTTGTTGTTCGACCAATCTCTCGGAGAAGGAGAGGTGGTCGATATCACTTCTTTCTGTATATATGCATATATGTTCATGACGATCTTCTGTTTCCTTCATTTGCTTACTAGCTTGCTAGCGTGTCTAGTCCTCTCTATATACGTATGTATAGTACGTAGCGTCGACCAAGCACGGACATAAGAGAGGACACTTCTCTCTATTAATTATAACTAGCTAACACAATATATGAAACACCTAAATTAACCCTGCAAAACCCCCAACCCCCCTCCCCCTTTCAAAAAAAAAAACAAAAACCCCAGCCACAGAAGTGCTGACGCGTGGATGCCTATTGGTCCCGGTTGGTGCCACCAACCGGGACCAAAGGGTCTCCTGACTGGGCTCTGCGCACTGCCCACGTGGAGGGCCTTTAGTCCCGGTTCTGGATTGAACCGGGACTAAAGGGGGCAGGTATTAGTACCGACACTTTAGTCCCGGTTCCGGAACCGGGACTAAAGGCCCTTACGAACCGGGACTATAGGCCCTTTTTCTACCAGTGACAGGACATGGACTAAATTTTTTTTGGTACATAAGGAGATTTATTTTAATATCCATAAGTTTACAATCTGCCAGTACAAGATTAGAAATAAAATCCGAACTATGTGGCAACCAACAAGCGGTGCTACGGGTCGTACGAGCATAAATGGCCAGACAGCGTGCTGCTGTATTGCAAACCTTTTAGTGCATCCAACATATGTATGCTCCCATTAAACCTCAAGCAATAATCAACTTAACCTTTTGTATGTGTGAATATGATATATATTAAGAAAACATTAAGGGCCCACAAAAAAAGAAAAATATTTTAAAAAATCCCAACATCAAACAGTTAATTTCTAAAGATAATAAATCTTGAAAAACCAATGTAAAAAAATTCTATCAACCGCCACATGCAGAGTGCATAGTATGCCCAATCGAAAAAATGCCCAAAACAAGCCGTAGGACCAGGGGTAAAAACAACACACCAATGTCTCCTCCATACCCCCTGTGCCAGCCAGTCATCATCCCTATCGTTCTGCGGCAGATTGCCTGGGCGATGGGGCCACCAGTGAGATCGATCGAGCCTTTCCTCTGGCTAACCATGTGTCTTCACCGTCATACCATAGTTCTCTCCCCTGTGCCATCCCTTTGCTGTAGCCGTCCTCTGTACATATACACCGGAATCTAGCCGAGCTAACATTGCTTATGTTTACTGCATGTCAAATAAAAATCTAGCATGACGGGTTTACTGGATATGTATAATATTTTGATACACTCTAACTTTATATACGAAACCGAAAAACACTTACAGTAAAAAACATTAAAGTACAATTAATATGACAATTAGCACATCGATAGCAATTTTTTTTGGAGGAACACGTCGATAGCAAACTTACATATGCTTACACGAAAACAATGAGAAATATTATATTATTATCTAATAAAGGAAAATAATAAATCATCATGACAAAATGCATGAAAAATAACACAAATATAATGTATGTGATGTGATTGGTCATAAAAAATGTTAGTACGGTATGCACAATTAGCATGTAGATGATAAATGGATAACACATATATCTATATATCAATAAAAAAACAAGCCTAAGAGAAAACTATGTTTGCAAAAATATTAAATTTGAAATGTCATCACATTTTTTTCAGTTTTTTAAGACAAATAAGTTATATGCTCTCATCATTGAACTTTCTAAAGTTCTAGCCTGCGCATCGAGCGGGCCACTTTGCTAGTTGGAAGTAAAAGTTGTAGTGCACAGTAAGGAAATTTTGTGGCGTGTGAGATTAGGCGTGCCTAACTTTAAATTAAAATTAGAATTCATGCATGCCAAATAACATCTCCGTGCAACATGCACATACATCCACATAATATTATAATATAGCTCAACAAAAGATAAGAGATTTTGCAGACATAAATTAGGACATGCAAACACGGGTTGTTGGTATAAAATAGTTGCATTTAGCGAAATTAGAAAACCCATATCTACACTGACCTGTAATATTATCAGTTTCGTGAACGTCAGTGGTGCTGTTGACCATGTATTGGATGTACTTTGGACCATTTGGTGTTATGAAAATATGGCAGTTATTTCACATAGACATGGAAGATAACCGTAGTCCTCGATTTGCTCGCTGAGTTATGTACGATATGAATGTTATCCAAAGGAGTAGGCGACCTCTCAGCTGCAGCAATACCTTCGGCTTCTTATACATTTCTTTCTCCTTTCTGTTCAAGCGAAAATAGGATAAAGCTACTTTAAAACACACTAACAATGGATGTCTTACAGCAGAAAGTGCAACGCACTATAAGCCTCGAATACCATTTTTTGCTAAGTTCTGTAACATTTCCTCTCTGTTGCTTATGCAAATATAAGCAGTTAATTTGCTTCTGAACTTGGCCAGCAGAAAGTGCCCACATATGCATCTCCCCGGCCAGCAGTCCAGCTTGGTGCTTCTCTGTTTCTGAGTTAAGTTGGTACTGTAATAATAGGAATCAGCCTATACTATTTTTCTTCTCACAAAAATCACTATTAATGTAAATGCTACTTGGGCCCAGAAAACGTATTGCTTTATCTCAACAACTACTTGTGTATGTGAGTAAATAGATCAAGAAATTACTTTCTAGCATTAGTTAGTTCCAGCAGCTCCTTCCTGCTATTATCCAAAATGTGCCTGTAATCACAATGTTCCTTTTATTCCTCCATAGCAGCATCCAACTACCATCGATAACTAAACTGTCTCTCATATTATGGGTTTCAACGACAATGCTGCCTAGAGGAAGTGGAGCCAGAATTATAAGCGATGGCGTGCCATTAGGACAGAGGTTGCGTGGCTCCGGGCAGATTACGGCAGCGTGCAACAACTTATAATATGACTAATGCACACGAACGGAAAACTGAATCAATTTGAATAAGTAAACAGTAGGCAAGACCAGAAGATCGGAATCTATTTTCATGTCAAAGAATATATTAGTTTGGTATATGAAACATGGCAAAAGTGGAAAATATGTAGCTCCTAACCACTTACCGTGGATTATTCAATGGGCTGGAGAATATGCAAACATGGATACGGCTAGTGGGTGCAGTAGTGACAGATGATAAACTCAAACGGTGGTGAGTTGAAAAGCCTCGCCACCAGTCCGCTGCAATTCCTTCACCTGGCAACCTAACCGATGGTGGCGTTCTCCTGATTTGCTTCAAACTGACATCAATACGCCTCCACCGTTGCATCAGCCATCATCCATTACACGCCTATGGGAAATAAAATAGATGCTCGATCTCAGAGGACGAGCACTGATTTACTCATTGATACAAAACTGACTAAAAGATCAGTCCTAGCTTTTTTGTTCATTTATGGACTGAAGTGTAGCATCTATAAATATTTCAAACTTGAATCAAATCGGGAGAAACAGAACTTATTTGCCAACCTCGTGGTCATTTTGTTTGCCCCAGTTTTTGTAGCAGCCACCTTTTACCTGGGGTTACTCAACCAAGCATACCCTTTTTTGAGTAGTTAATATAATGCAGAACACGAATTATATGTAATTGGACCAGGTATAGTATTTTAACAGGAACCAAGCCTTGAATAAAACAGGGAGCAATCAGACTTGAAGCACTACAGCGCGAATCAGTTGTTAAATTTAAAGTATCAACTTTCAGACTTGAAGCACTAAAGACTTTTGCTGAAAGATGTCATTATGTCAGTTTATGCTTGGCCACAATCACAAGCCAATAATGCTCAGATACCGCCTAAGAAAATATCTATACTTTCTTGTTTCCATAACAATGATGATTACTGTATGACGCTAGATTGGGTTAATGTTCTTCTGATGCTATCAACTGAATGCAGATTTGCAAAGGCTAAATAAAGGGCAGAAGATATGAGAAGCTTACCAGCTTGGTGGCGTTCTTGAGGAGCTCAAGCTTGGCATGCACGGTGACGGGAACCCTGATGGCCACCATCTTGATCCTCCAATAATCTATGGATTAGGCGGCAAATGGTTTATAACTCTGTCCAAACTTTAAAAATCACGAAGGGTTGCGCCAATTCGCTGCTCAATAAAAAAAATCATGCCAGTCTCTATCCCTTGCCAAGTCCCATTACAAAATATCTTTAATCTACCACTGCCCGACACGTACATGACACAAACACATAGACTTTCGGTCACCATATCCTCTCTCTTTCACTATAATAATCATCAAAATTTAGGAACACGCCTGTTGATGCTGCACTGAATTGTATGAACATCGTTCTTTCTACATCCTCCTAAACCTGAAATATGCAGAGTTAGAAAGTTTGTACTTTGTATATATATGATGATATTAAGAAAAGGAAAAAAGAGTATCAAGAACAGTTTTATATGTTTGGCCATGAGCCATTACAAACTTCGATATATCTATCTCTGCATATCGCAAACTATCACAAATGAAAAGTATTTTTTTTGTTTAGCTGCTCCATGGAACAACTTCTCTATATATATACTAAACATTCTCACAGATAACCAAAAATTAAAATGCGTATCAAGACATGAATATGTGTGTTTGACAAAGTAATTACCAGTCTCTGAACCATACTTCTAAAAACTGACAGGAACATGGTCATGAACTCCTCCCCAACGATCTCCCTGAAACCAAACACTCCCTGACCTATGGTCCTTCTCCTGCTGACCTGCCTGCCAATCAAGAAAACATAGGACCTTCACATCAACTCATGATCGCATATAAAGAAGTGATCGGCCATTGACTTGCGCATGTCTACCAAGAACAAAGAAGAAAATTTAATAAACTGAAGGTCCGACGATTAGGCTATTTTCCATTATAGCACAGATAAGCAAGTATACTTGGGATCAAGAAATCTAGCAGCTTCTAGTCAATACAGTAGCAACATATAGCAGTTTGTAATATCTCCCTGAACATCATCTACCACGTGGAAAGCAAAGCAAAAAAACACATCCCAAAAAAACAATGTGTTTCTCTCGAACAATTTCACTCGCTTGTTTTCTTCACAGATAGCCTGCAGCGGCGCCGCAATGTTTCCTCTATCTGAATCTTTCCCCTACAAATCGATAGTAAGCCGTAGCCACGATCCCCTTTCTCTTCCATCTCATCTAAGATCCAACTCCTTACCAACGACCCCTTGCCCCATGGGGAGGATCGCGCGGCGGACGGCTGGGGTTTCTGATGTGGCACAGAGGAAAGGGGCGGAGGGGATCGCCGTTGGGTTCCTGTCGATGTCGTAGTCGTCGGCTGGTGGTGTAATTGATATGGCCTAGAACGGATTGGATGAAGGGCTGGTGACCGAGGGGGGCGTGCGCCATGGGAGGGGGCGCTGGTGGGAGGGAGGAAGGAGGCGCCATGGGAGAGGAACACGAGGGGGCGCGGGAGCGGAGGTGCGGTGAGGAGACGGGTGGAGCGAGGGTGCGGGGACGGAGAGAAGCTTTCCTGGGCCGCCGAGGTTTCGCCGCCGCCGCTGAGCGCTCGTCGAGCTGCTGGACTCGGTGAAGTTGAAACGGGGGGAGAGAAACGGTAAAATAGGAGGGCCTTTTTGCAAAAAAGACCATGATGGGTGAGTGGGCGAAACGATACGTGCTTTATTAGTAGGTAAAGATAAAGATTAAGGGGTTAAAAGAGGAGAAAAAAATGATCACGGGGTTATGTGAACCATCCACTTTATTCATGGTAGTAAAATAAACTTTTTTCTAACAAATAATCTTGCCAACAAGTGCCCAAGTACACAAATAGTTTACTTGGTCACTCAAGCACTACGTTGAGCATAGGATAGCTCTTGAGGACTGAGCACTCAATTCCTGACGACTCATATTCTTAATCTAGCAACCTTTTTTCTTGCAATGGTTTTGCTAAGGGTTGATGTAGGAGAGGAAGTTGTTGAGACTCCATGGGATGTGTCATACTCATGAAATCTAGCTAGAACCTACCAACGGTGGTCATATTTATATGGATGAGTCACACATGATGAGGTTATTTGAAACATTTATATAGTATATATTTCATGAGATATTTGAGCATGCAAGAGCTTCATCAATAATTGAAGTCTCTAATGCCATACATAAGGGCATGAACCATCTTTTGTTCGTACTTGGTTGATAAGTGTCCTTCACATGCTATTAGCCAACTCATTCAATATTCTATGAGGTGAAGTCTTTAATTAATATGTGCATATAATGCTTGCTGACTAGCTTCAGATCGGAAATATTTGTGCTGCACATATCAGTATCTACCCTATCAATACTTGTGGACTCGGATAATTGGGCAGGTGAGCCAAAGCAACAAAACAAAGAGATGCTGAATTTTATTCTTGGTAATTAGATGTTGTTCCTTGAAACAAGGTGAATTGTGCCGTCATTTCTTCTCCTCTCCCCTGTCGTAAATACAGAGAAATTCAGAAATATATTTACCCCCTCCGCTCCCCCCCCCCCCCCTCCCCCATGACAGTCATGAAACAACACAACCCAATAGATGCTCACACATGCATGGAAGCATGCCCTGTGCATTTGGCGGTAAACCTTGTACCTATTAGGCATAACGGCCTTAAAAATCTGACTAGACCAAAGTAGCCCTCCGGCAAGTAATCCCAAACGGAGGGAGTGGTACATTTATTTTGTTGTTTCCTCCAAAAGATTCTGGAGAAGCTAATTAAGAATTCATCCTAGTTCTAACCAAAATTAAATCCATTTTCACATAGTAAGATAATAGATGACATGTCCACATATGACCATGTTTTTATGTTTGACTAATCTAGATGTTCTAAAGAATCATGTCAAGAATATTCTAAAAACACTTGACATGTTGGCCACGATAGGGCAAGATATACATACTTTCCCAATAGGAACATGTAACGACTGTAAAGCAGGGTAAATCTTACTCATTCCAGACAAGGATACCTGTAAGTCATTAAGTGACACAATTTAATAGAACATGAAATTCAAAATATTTAAGTCACAAGCGCTATAAAAAACCCAAACATCAAATAGATAGGAGATGGAGCATTTTTGAGATAAGATCACTATTATGACATACTTCTGTCTAATAGTCATATAAAGTCTAGTATATCACTCCCATAAAGGTGTGCTTTCTCAGCCAAGTGTATACCCAAAACCAACTCAACAACTATCGTTAGTCAAAAAGGTTACAAATGGGGAAAATAATTATTTCATCTTTCCCCCCACTTTGCAATGTACTAACTATGTATGCCTTCAATATATTGTGGTAATCTAGTAATCTATGGGTGTGTGCTTGAGTTGCTTCCCTCAAAGGCTTTCCCATTGTGGTGTTCATTTTATTATATTAGTTGCGTTTTACATAACAAGTACAAGACATTTCAAAACTTAAGGTTTATCAACAAGATCATGACCCTGCCCCTAGATTTCGATGTACTATCTGTTGTTGGCCCGGGGATATGCACCACTATTGTTTAGGCAAAGATGTTATCATATGTAACATCAACACATACTTTTTCGACCATGTTAACACATCTCATTGATACACTAGTAGAAAAGGGGGCAAAGGTCCAGGACGGGTCAGCCCATTAGTCCCGGTTCAGTCCAGAACCGGGGCCAATGGGGGCATTGGACCCGGTTCGTGATCCCAGGGGGCCGGCCGGGCCACGTGGGCCATTGGTCCCGGTTCGTCTGGACCTTTTGGTCCCGATTGGTGGGACGAACCGGGACCAATGGGCCTCGCTCCTGGCCCACTACCATTGGTCCCGGTTGGTGGCTTGAACCGGGACCAAAGGCTCCCCTTTAGTCCCGGTTCATGCCACCAACTGGGACCAATGAGGTGCCTATATATACCCCTCGCGCAAGAGTAGAGCACACTGCTCTGTTTTTTCTGGCCGAGGGGGAGAGGGCTTGGTGGTGCTCTAGCTCACCTCCTATGCACACAGGGTGTTCGACGGAGTGCCCGAGCCACACTACTTAAGCTTTCTCCTCTCCAAGCTCGACCTCCAAGCTCCATTTTCCTCAATATTTGTCTAGGTTTAGTGGTCTGTCACGCCCCGCCGTCGATCACCCGCGCCGAGCTCATCGCCGGCACCACCGTGGTGAGCCTCTTGTTCTTATCTTCTTTCTGAAAGGAAAAATATTCTTACTTGTATGTTTACATAGATACTTGTATTATTTTCTTATTTTTATTATTTCATCTTATATAGTGCGATGGTTTTGGTATCCGCCCCCGTCGGCCCACGTCCTGTCTATGATTCGGATGTGGTATATATATTATCTTTATAACTATTGGTTCATTTATTGTTTATGAAAGTTATGCCGACCAACGTGACATAGATTTTATTTATCTAGGATGTATGTGAACCGGAAATTCCAACCGACCCTATTGTCGAGAGGTTAAATTTAGTTGAAGAACAAAACAATTTCTTGAAGGAAAAAATAAAAAAATTGAGGAGGAGAAGATGATATTGGAGTTGCATGTTGCGGATGTCGTCGATGATCACAAGATCAAGATGGATGCAATGCGCTTGAAGATGAGAAAGATTAGAAAATATGCCATTCATACCGAGGCTTGGTATCATTATGCCGTTGGATCAATTATTACCTTGGTTGCGATTATGATCGCATTTGTTTTCGCATTGAAATGTTTTACATAGTTTCAATGTATGGTTTAATTAATTAGATGCTCTGGAGAGCTATATGTTGTTAGATGAAAACTATGTATGTACTTTGGTTTTAATGTGATGATGAACTTCTATTAATTTGGACACTTAGTTATATATAATGCACGCAGATGAACCGGCAATGAATGTACGGTGACAAACACACCTCCGAGTACATTAAGGGCGTGCATGAGTTTCTCGATGCGGCTGAGGCAAACAAGCAGAATGGTTTTATGTGTTGTCCATGCACTGAATGTGGGAATACGATGTCTTACTCTAACCGGAAAATCCTTCACTCCCACCTGCTTTACAAGGGTTTCATGCCACACTATAATGTTTGGACGAGGCACGGAGAAATAGGGGTTATGATGGAAGACGGCGAAGAAGAAGAGTACAATGACAACTATGTGCCCCCTGAATACGGTGATGCTGCAACGGGGGGAGCTGGTGAAGATCAAGAGGAACCAGACGATGTGCCCAATGATGCTGCCACGGGTGAAGCTGCTGAAGATCAAGAGGAACCAGACGATGTGCCCGATGATGATGATCTCCGCCGGGTCATTGTCGATGCAAGGACGCAATGCATTAGTCAAAAGGAGAAGCTGAAGTTCGATCGCATGTTAGAGGATCACAAAAAAGGGTTATACCCCAATTGCGAAGATGGCAACACAAAGCTCGGTACCGTACTGGAATTGCTGCAGTGGAAGGCAGAGAATGCTGTGGCTGACAAAGGATTTGAGAAGCTACTGAAAATATTGAAGAAGAAGCTTCCAAAGGATAACGAATTGCCCGACAGTACATACGTAGCAAAGAAGGTCGTATGCCCTCTAGGATTGGAGGTGGAGAAGATACATGCATGCCCTAATGACTGCATCCTCTACCGCGGTGCATACAAGGATCTGAACGCATGCCCGGTATGCGGTGCATTGCGGTATAAGATCAGATGAGATGACCCTGGTGATGTTGACGACGAGCCCCCCAGGAAGAGGGTTCCTGCGAAGGTGATGTGGTATGCTCCTATAATACCACGGCTGAAACGTCTGTTCAGAAACGGAGAGCATGCCAAGTTGATGCGATGGCACAGTGAGGACCGTAAGAAAGACGGGAAGTTGAGAGCACCCGCTGACGGGTCGCAGTGGAGAAAAATCAAGAGAAAGTACTGGGATGAGTGTGCAAAGGACCCAAGGAACGTATGGTTTGCTTTAAGCGCGGATGGCATTAATCCTTTCGGGGAGCAGAGCAGCAATCACAGCACCTGGCCCATGACTCTATGTATGTATAACCTTCCTCCTTGGATGTGCATGAAGCGGAAGTTCATTATGATGCCAGTTCTCATCCAAGGCCCTAAGCAACCCGGCAACGACATTGATGTTTACATAAGGCCATTAGTTGAAGAACTTTTACAGCTGTGGAATGGAAACGGTGTACGTACGTGGGATGAGCACAAACAGGAGGAATTTAACCTAAAGGCGTTGCTGTTCGTGACCATCAATGATTGGCCCGCTCTCAGTAACCTTTCAGGACAGACAAACAAAGGATACCACGCATGCACGCACTGTTGAGATGACACCGAAAGTATATACCTAGACAATTGCACGAAGAATGTGTACCTGTGCCATCGTCGATTTCTTCCGACCAACCATCAATGTTGAAAGAAAGGCAAGCATTTCAAAGGCGAGGCAGATCACCGGAAGAAGCCCGCCATGCGCACCGGTGATCACGTGCTTGCTATGGTCAATGATTTACACTACGTAATCTTTGGAAAGGGTCCCGGCGCACTAGCTGTTCTGAATGATGCTGAGGGACACGCACCCATGTGGAAGAAGAAATCTATATTTTGGGACCTACCCTACTGGAAAGACCTAGAGGTCCGCTCTTCAATCGACGTGGTGCACGTGACGAAGAACCTTTGCGTGAACCTGCTAGGCTTCTTGGGCGTGTATGGAAAGACAAAAGATACACCTGAGGCACGGGAGGACCTGCAACGTTTCCACGAAAAATACGGCATGCCTCCGAAGCAGTATGAAGGTCCTGCCAGCTACGCTCTTACGAAAGAAGAGAAAGAAATCTTCTTTGAATGCCTGCTCAGTATGAAGGTCCCGACTGGCTTCTCGTCGAATATAAAGGGAATAATAAATATGCCAGAGAAAAAGTTCCAGAACCTAAAGTCTCATGACTGCCACGTGATTATGACGCAACTGCTTCCGGTTGCATTGAGGGGGCTTCTACCGGAAAACATCTGATTAGCCATTGTGAGGCTATGTGCATTCCTCAATGCAATCTCTCAGAAGGTGATCGATCCAGAAATCGTACCAAGGCTAAGGAGTGATGTGGCGCAATGTCTTGTCAGTTTCGAGCTGGTGTTCCCACCATCCTTCTTCAATATGATGACGCACGTCCTAGTTCATCTAGTCGACGAGATTGTCATTCTGGGGCCCGTATTTCTACACAATATGTTCCCCTTTGAGAGGTTCATGGGAGTCCTAAAGAAATATGTTCGTAACCGCGCTAGGCCAAAAGGAAGCATCTCCATGGGCCATCAAACAGAGGATGTCATCGGGTTTTGTGTTGACTTCATTCCTGGCCTTAAGAAGATAGGTCTCCCTAAATCGCGGTATGAGGGGAGACTGACTGGAAAAGGCACTCTTGGAAGTGACTCAATAATATGCAGGGACGGATATTCTTGGTCTCAAGCACACTACACAGTTCTACAGAACTCTACCTTGGTGACCCCGTATGTCGATGAACACAAGAACAGTCTGCGCTCCAAACACCCGGAGCAGTGCGACAACTGGGTTACATGTGAACACATCAGGACTTTCAACAGTTGGTTGGAAGCACGTCTCAGAGGTGACAACATTGTTTGTGATGAGTTGTACTTGTTGTCCAGGGGACCATCTTTGACTGTATTGATTTAGAAAGGATACGAGATAAATGGGAATACATTTTACACGATTGACCAAGATCAAAAGAGCACCAACCAAAACAGCGGTGTCCGCTTTGATGCAACAACCGAGAGGGGAAAGGACACATATTATGGTTACATAGTGGACATATGGGAACTTGACTACGGACATGATTTTAAGGTCCCTTTGTTTAAGTGCAAATGGGTCAATCTGTCAGGAGGCGGGGTACAGGTAGACCCATAGTATGGAATAACAAAAGTGGATCTGAAAAATCTTGGGTACACTGACGAACCGTTCGTCCTAGCCAATGATGTGGCACAGGTTATCTATGTGAAGGACATGTCTACCAGACCGAGAAAAAGAAAAGATAAGGAAGCGAATACATCATACGATGAGCCAAAGCGCCACATAGTTCTTTCAGGAAAAAGGGACATCCTGGGAGTGGAGGGCAAGACAGACATGTCTGAAGATTATGAAAAGTTTCATGAAATTCCTCCCTTCAATGTCAAGGCTGACCCAAGCATCCTGATAAACGATGAAGATTATCCATGGTTACGGCGGAATAAGCAAATGACACGAGCGAAGAAAAAGTGAAGACTTTCTCCCGCAACTATTATGATGATACCATGCCAACTTTGTAACAGATGAGTATGATACCATTGTCCGTTTTGTACATGCACATGTTATGCCAACTTTTTCAGAGTTCATTTGAAAACTATGAATTTAGGTCGAGTTTTCTCTATAGGTGCATCTATGTTCATTTTTTTAGTAAAGTTAATCACAAACTTGTGATTCACACAAATTTCAAAGAATTCAAATTTGAAAACTAATGGCACTAACAAAAAGTTTATAAGTTTTCTAAAACTAATGACACAAAGAAATCACTAAAAAACTGTAAGTATTTAGTTTTAAGTAGAAATAAAAAAATAAAAAACCAAAAAATATAGAAATAAAAAAGAAAAAACCAAAAAAATGCCACCTACTGGGCCTCCACGGCCTGAATACGACTAGAAACCCTACATGGGCCAGGATTCAGGCCCGCAGAGGCCCAATAGGCC